>NW_016914047.1:103316-131754 GCF_001483705.2 Eufriesea mexicana | reverse complement strand
GCTCCATCTCCCCGTAGAGGAGTCGCGCAACTTAATTTTGTTATATAGAATAACTTTTCGATTTGCTTCTAGAAGATATCGATCGGTTTACAATTTGTTTTTGTTGGCAATAGCCGATTCGCGACTTCTTTTGTTATCCTACAATAATATTAATAAATAATAATAAACCCCGCATTTTGGGAGGGGCGGAATACCCCAACAGTATTCCCCGCTTGTCGTAAGAGGCGACTAGAAGGGAAAACCATTGAAAATGGAAACAAAATATAGAAAATGCCTGGGAGAAAGGACGCTGCCTGGGGTTCGCCAGGGTACGCCCAGAGCCGATGCCAGGCGTGACAGCAGACAGGCCAACGGTGGCAATTATCTGAGCAGGCGGGACATTGCTGGGAAACCCGAAACTGAAACAGCCGAAATAAAAAACACACGAAATACGCAAACGCAAATACACACAAACCGGACAATGGATGTTTTGGAGGGAAACCCTGCAACCACCAAGGCCGGAAAACCCAGGCAACGCATGAAATGGACTGACGAGTTGAATAGAGCAGTCATGCGTTGCTATTACACCGCAACAAAACAAGAGACAATATATTCAGGATACAGACCAAAAGGCAACCATATTATACACGTGCAACATCACAAGGAACTTCCTCAATGACATAAATTAAAAACCAAGCTGGACCTGGCAGTGTCCATAATAGCCATACAAGACCAAATAATAGCCACAAAAAACTACTTAAAACATATTATCAAAGACCCAGACACACAAAATGATAAATGCAGAGACTGCAAGCAGTTCACAGAAACAATAGATCACATCACAGGAGGATGTAAATTACTTGCAGGCAAAGAATACGCAGAGAGACATAACACGGTAGCTAAAATAATTCACAAAGCAATTCTCAACGTCGATAATACAAAACAAGACTACACGCCATACTACAAATATACGCCAACAGCAATAATCGAAAACGAAGAGTACAAAGTATACTGGGACACGACAATACACACCGATAAAGCAACAAACCACAACAGACCAGACATCACACTTATAAAAAAGGAAGAAAAGAAAACATACCTAATCGACATCGCAATACCCAATGATACAAATATAGAACAAAAATACGACGAGAAAATAGAAAAATACACGTCACTATCCCAAGAAATGAAAAGAATATGGAAACAACAGGAAGTACATGCAGTACCAATAATAATATCAGCAACAGGAATAACACCATACACACTCAAAAAACCTGTAACGCAATTGAAGATACCAACACACGTCCACCATGAAATACAGAAAGCAACGATACTACATACATGCAACATGACCAGAAATTTCCTCAACAATATAAGTTAAAAGCCAAGCTGGACCTGGCAGTGTCCCGTCCAGCTGCTGGAGAACCCCGGGAAGGGAGAAGAAACATAGTAATAATAATCATAATAATAATAATAATAGTAACACTGACGTAATTCTGATCTTTCACCCTGTATAATGACGAATTAAAACGAAATTTTTGTTGGACACACGTTATAATTTGGAAGTTAGAGTTATCGACCTTGAGTTATGTAACCATGTGAACCACACTTCGTACTGTTACGAAGAAGGGAAGGATGGAAGAAACTTTAGCAATTTCAATAATCCCTTGGAACTTGACCGAGATTTTATCGGAATAGACAGATTGATAAAGGTTCTCAACTTCTATTCGCAGTACGTGTAATTCCTAAACGCAATTCTTATTAACTGACTCTCGGTTTTCGGAGGGTCTTTTATATCAGTTGGTGACAAAGAAAAACCCGCGACTGAGGGATGGGGGCAAGGACAGCTTTGACTGCTTTACGCTATCTGTTCCTATGAGACGCATCGCATCGCATCGATAAACGATGATCAATATTACGGTACGACACGGTATCACAGTACGTTTACGTACGTTAAAACATAGCTAATCGAATATTAGTCCATCCGAAAATTTCGCGTAGCTTTCCGCATCGCAAAACGTGTAAATATTCTGCATTTATCATTGAATGATACGAACAGACATAATCGTTTGCTCTTGCTACCACTTATTCCCAATCTTTATACAAAGCCATTGTTCCATCGGTGTGAAACTTCTTGGGTTTTCCAGTAAAATCCGTAAATATAGTAAAATATATTTTATAAAAATTTTAGTTAAATATCCTTCGAAGCAACTCTGAATATGTTCAATTTCAGTGAACCTTTGGTCCCTTGAAAAGTGTTGCAATCCTCGAAAAATGTGATACTCAGGCGGTACAATGTCTGGAGAATATGGTGGGTGTTGCAAAATCTCCCATCAAGATCCGTGTAATTTCTTTGGCGCCATCTTTGCACGTGGGGTCTCGCGTTGTTATGTCACGGTAAAATATCACCTCAGCAATTTTACAGCTATTGCTTCCTTCAATCTGTACAACTGTTGCGACGGCAATAATACGTGGAAAACGCGCCTCGCCGTCTTTCTTGACGATTAAAAAATTATAAAACGAGACATCAGACGATCGTGAGAAATCGAACAAAACACATCAGATGACGTAAGACGGTTTTGGAGCTCGGACAAGACACGACAGACGTGAACTAGAACTGGAAGACGCAAGACGGTAAACGGAAGACGGAAAACGAAACGAAAAACGGCAAGGGAGAAGACGATACACCACGCACACACCAATCACACACACTCGCATCATAATCGTAGAATAAAGCGTAATTGCAACCACAATCTGCGCTTTGTTAGCACCTAAGTGCTCAGTGTCTCGTAAGGGATTCGGCACACTGAGAAAAGGGGGCATCGCGAGTATACCATACGCTGCCCCCTCCGCGTGGAGCTCATCCGCATCCACGCAGTGTAACAACTGATCGCGATATATCTGAATATATCGTTGAATTTTCTGGTCTTAGATAAGATCCTATAAGAACCTCGCGAGGATGCAGCTTCGGTTTCGCTCATCGCTGCAGTTGCTCTTCCTTTTCGGTGCAGCATCTATCTCGGTATGGATTATTCCAAAGAATCCATTTTTCGTCTCCAAAGACGAAATATTTCAAGAAGATTTGCTTTTGTTGCGCGCAAGTAAGATACGCAAATCGTCATCCGATCACGTCGGACACGTTCCGAGAGTCCGTGGGGTAGCCATACTTGCAGTCTCCACGTTATTCCCGTTTCTTTTAAACGATCGTGCACTGTTGATCTTGAAACATTTATCACGGTGGACGTCCCTTCAACGGATAAATTTCACGTTTCCTTCACCGAAGCACAGCTTCTGCCTTCATCTACCTGAGAATGGCGACCAGAACGTTCTTCATCTTCCAAGTTAAAATTTCCTCCTACTCGAAAACGACTAAACCATACACGTGCGAGACGACATAGAGTCTTTTGCATGAGAAGCACAAATGTTGCTCGCTGCAATCGTTGCTGTATTTCCTCTCCAGAACTCGTACAGCATCAGGTGACGAAACTGAATTTTTAGATCCATAGTTCTCCTCGCTTTTCAAATTTCAGAACTCTCAAGTGTCATGCAGAGGTCGTCTCTGGAATGTCTTCGAATAGCTCTGGGAAGTGCATCGTGCATCCTATCGCTGTTTGTTCGGAAATCGTACGAAGGGTGTTTACGTCACGCTGCACGAACTCCTCGGATTACCTAATACTTACGAATGTCAGTATATCCCTCGCTACCCGTCAAGGAGCACCGAAAACGAGCAATAGCGGCAATTGCGAGGCACGTTGCTTCTAACGAGTTTTAACGAACGACGAAGCACCAGAGGTGGAGGGACGTTTGCAGAAGTTGGAGGGAGGGTAAATTGCCGGGTTCGAAATTTCAGGCAACAGACTCGAGGGAACACGCGTTCGGGTGTACGTAGGTATACACGAGCACATCCCGTTCATTTCGCAAGTGGGCACGGTAATGCAGCCGTGTCGGTGCATCCGAGAAGGAACAACCGGTTAGCTTTGTCTCAACGACGTCTAGCGGGGCGGTCGTAATAGCGGCTGTTATAGCGCGTGACATAAGGCCGACGCTGGCTTCGCCGTAAAGATTGCATTTTCTCATGAAAGCCGGATGAATCACGTCACGAGAGTGAGAGCGCGCGCACACCGACCCAGCTCTACCCTTACCCCCACCACCCAGCCTTTTCTTCACGGCTCTTCCTCGCCACTGTTCGCCTCTTCGCCAGCTCGTGTCCCGTGTCCCGTGCCGGCGAGTTTCGCTACGGAAAGTAATAAGATTTCGTTGTTACGCTTACGAGCGGCCTCTCTCGAGCAAAGACGGCTGTATCGTGAGAAAGAAACGGCTACCGTGCTTCGCCACGCGACAAAGCTGATCCGTCCAGTCCCTGGCCAATTTTAACTTTCCGCTGCTACCCGTCGCGGCGCTAGTGTCGCTGCGGCCAACGAACCGCGCCGGAATAATATTTTCCACTGCCTCCTCGCTATCCTCTGCGTTCACCTTCGTTTCCACCTGCGTAACGAGTCATGTAATTGTAAAAGATCCATGAAATAGAGATAGAATTGTGTATTTAGAGGACACGAATAATATTTCGCGCTCTGTAACCTCCACTCGGTGTTTATATCGGGTCTCAGCAATATTTATGTACAGCATGTTTCCAGGATAACCTTAAATTTGCTTCTGGGCGTGAAAAGGTGCACTGAAAATTCGTCTATATACGCTGATTGACAAAAGTGAAGAAACAACGTAATCATGTGGTAATTTCGATATATTCTCTATCTTCTAAGATACCTAAGTTGAAACTAAAAGTAGCATAATAGGATAACGTTTCATACATCAATAAACAATGAGTTCTTTCTCCAGCATACTTGTACAAGGGCCACAATTAAATTGAATCGAAGAAATAAGACAAAAGCTGCGTGACATACGGTAAGAAACATATATTGTTTAAATTACGTAGCGACTAACGTTCACATTTTCACTGCTAGATGGAAAAACGGAGATTTAAGGTTTCTCGCAAGTTTACGGTGGAATCCTCGACTTCCATAAATACAAATTCCTATGCTACCTAGGTATCCCCCGTCTATGGCAGGGTCTGCTAGAAAGTTTTACTGGCTAGTCCACTAATCCATCCAAGACGAAACGCATCCCTTCTACCTGCTATCTATCATAGCAAGACGTCTATCAGGATACCAATCAGCAGCGCCATAGGCACTATAAGACTTATTTCATACTCCCTGCCCAGGGGTTTGGGAGTTGGGACAATAATTTGTCTCCAGGGGGTACAATTATATAACCACTTTAAATAAAAACAACGAAATGCAGATATCTGTAATTTTCATAACAGTCTAATAACATGTTGGACAACTCTTGGATTTGAGGGCTACTTGGCATTGATTCAATTAATCGAACACAAAACTCAGCCGGTATTTCTGACCATATTATCGTGATATTTTACATTAAATCTGTTTTATTAGTAAATGAATGGCTTCCCAATTGACGTCCAACGTAATCTCACAGATGTTCAATTGGGTTCAAGTCCGGAGATTGACTTGGCCACTTGATTACATTAACATTTTGTTCCGCAAGAAACATCTTAACTCAGTTAGAAGAATGTTTGGGGTCGTTATCGCGTTGAAATGATAAGATTTTTTCATTGGCAAATGACGACATATGATTTTGCAATATGTCGCAATACACAAATCTATCCATTGTTTCTTTTATTTGTATCAATGGACCAGGGCCTTTATGCCAGGGACAACTCCACACTATTACATTATCCACCAAACTTCACTGTCGTTTTTAGGGATTTAACGTTGAATCGTTGTTCAGTAAGGTGTCGCACATTATTATTAGAGTCGTTTCGGACGAGGTGGAAATCCTGCGATACTACAGTATCTTAGAAGCTAGAAAGTATACCGAAATTACCAAACGTTGATTACTAACTGTTACCAGTAAGCGTATGTACACAGGGCATCCTTGCTGTAATTTTCATTGGTCAATATTCTTCTCGTAAATAGTAATTTTTAGAAAAATATGAGAGCGAAGAAAGATTCGTAGCTTGTTATAATTGTAGGATACCAAAAGGAATCGCGAATCGGCTATTGCCAACAAAAACAAATTGTAAACCGATCGATATCTTCTAGAAGCAAATCGAAAAGTTATTCTATATAACAAAATTAAGTTGCTCGACTCCTCTACGGGGAGGTGAAGCGTAGGTTAAGGAAAGCACAAAAGCGTGGTCCTTGACAGCCAAAACAGAGTCCTTAGAAATCGGTCCTAAGTTAAATCAGTTTACGAGTTTTGAGTTTGCGTTATCGTGTTCTTGTTCTTTCGTGAATTTTCGGTGTCTCAAAACCAGTATTCGCCATCCTACATAATTAACGCGATAACGTATACTTTTGGTAAATGTTTAGAACAGAGCACAGCTCGTTGATTTCAATGATCTTGAAATATGTTGTTACGAACAGTATTCTGAACAACTTTCTTTATACTTGTTACCGTATTTTAACCGCTATATATTATATTAATTTCTAAAGTTTAGGCTGGCTTTGTAGTAAATCTACGTTATATTTATGTAGGGTTTGGGTTATGTTAATTCACGGAATAAATAACATCTATCGTTTCTGGAAAATTAAAGGTGATCGATTTTTTAATTGGAATGGCGTATATTTTTTTGTCATATGCAAGCATGCACCACTTAAAAATGAGAAAATTATTAAAAATTCTTCGTATAAAGATCCTTGCCGATACACACGTTTATAAAATATATTCGATACTTCCCTGTGCACGAATGCACGTTTTATATCGATAGATTACATTCTGTGTCACTATTGCTACTGTCGAGCTACAATCGTATTTGCTTTATTTTGTAGAACAGCAGAGATTGTACAAGTTAAGTAATGAAAAGAAGAAGCATACATTGAAGGATGTGAAATATTCGAAATATTCCTTTTATTTCGTTTCAGATCACGTTACGTCCTCTATCCTTAGCCATACATCATTTTCCAGAAGAATAAAATTACTTTATAATCATTTATTCAAATTTCGTTTCGTAATACGAGATGAAATAAGGTAAAAGATTTACAATACGATAACAAATATAATACTGAACAAATTTAACCTCGTTAATATATTTTCGTTAATCAACAATTCGATAATAATTCAAAGAATACGACTCCTCTTTAATCTGAAAATGATAAGTTACCTTAACGAGCAGAAAATTGTGGAATAAGTATGATAAAAATTTCAAAGGCACCCTAATTGTCGATTAAGAGATGTTACCGTTTAAGCCACGAAATATGCTTTTAAATTGCACACGAGACATCTGTTTCGCATTGAAACGGAAGATAAAGGAGATATTCTCCGGCAACAAGTAGAAAAATAATTGAAACAATTTTTATACACCTTTGTCGTTGCGCTGCTCGTCATCTTGCATGGGACATAATAAGGTTTCGTTATTATAAGCGTTCCTTCGGTGGTAAAGGCGAGTGTATCGTGAGAAAAGAGCTGCAAGTATTCTGAAATTAGCTTCTCAAGGAAACAGTAAACTGACCTTATTTCATGAATTCTTTTCTTCAGTGCAGAATCGAAGGCCGCAAAGCGCGAATATGCCTTTGCAGATTCGAAAAACTCTTCTTTGTTAACTTTCCAAGTTAATTCACGCAAAATATCTTTTGCCAGATGCAATTCAACCATTATCTCTCATGCCATCCAATTATGCGTGTGTCGCAATGGCGGCTGCATAATGTTATTTTATATATGTGTCTTAAAAGGAGACTAAACTTTCTCCCATTTTATATTATGTCGCGGTATTAATTCATCGATGCGATACAAAGTACCGATTGTGAGAAGTTTTTCATTCTGTTCAAGGTTCGTCTCTGCTAAGCATTGTGAATGAATGCGAATAAACGTGAAATAAATTGATAAATAGCGAGGGAAGAAAGATAGGTATTCCGGAGAATGGTATTTTAAGAAAATTGCAAACTTCACTTAGAATAATAAAATTATAAAGAAATTTGTGTAGAAATAAGAGAGAATCTTGACGTTAATCGCATAAATTATTTGATAAATTATATTTAGCTTAATAATTTCGCAGAAAATCCCTTTCGACACTGATATTATTAATTTATAATATATAGCTAAGTATAAGTATGCACAGTGACTCAATAAAACTATATCAGTATATTTAATTATATTTCTGTCTTGACAAACTTTATTAAATCTTATTAAATTTACGAAAGTTATTATGCTAATGATAATAATAATAATAATAATAATAATAATAATATAAAGCATGATAAAAGGTAGTGAAAATTATGTATAATAAGAGTAATAAAAAATATTAAAAATAAGATTAACAAATTTATAGAATTCATTAATTTATAGATAATAATAGTAATATTAAAAATATAAGTACAAAATACTGAAAATAACGTTATTTAATATATTTAACCAAATTTTATATCATCAGCCTAAAAATTGATATAAATTAATTACAAGTAAAATTTAATTCCGAACTTAATTACCCTTTTGTTGCATTTTGAATTATATTTTGTTTCAAATATACACATTGACGAATACAATTGTACGTTTTAAATAACTACAAAAGTAAAAATTCTAAAACGTTTTTAATAATTAAATATTATAGTTTCAATCTTAAATAAACACGTCGAAAATATTAAGATAATTAATCACAGATTTATTAAAGACGATTCGAAATATCCCAAAAGATAATTAAAATTCCACTTTTACTACCAATCTGTTCCGTTTTTCGCATAATTATATTTACCGAATCATCGAGCTCTAGCTAATAATTGATAATTAATAATTCGGCTCGATCGTATTTCTGTTCATTGGCACCTTTTCATTGAAAACTTCCCGTTTCATAATTAAGATTTTTGATACCAATACCACTTCCCTTTAATTAAAGTTATTATCTATACGGATTAATATTTCCCGAAATTTAATTTAATCACGAAAGTAAATGGCTTTTCGTTGAATTAAAATCGAGCCATTGATTGTCAAATTTTTTGGTTATCAAATTTTTCAGGTTTTGTATTATTAATTTATATTTCCCTCCTAACAAGGTTTACAGCCGATGAGTATCGCGAATTATAATTAGGTATAAGATGAATCGCTGAACGGACAATAAATCGAAATAATTCATTTTCACGAGGTTTTATCGGACAATCTGTTTGAGAAATATCCGCGCCCCATTACATATATATATTTCTACATTCATTAAAAGAATGATCTAAAGGAGGAATTTATTAATCATTCTAATGATAAATGATTAAATTTAAATAACAATAATTGCTTTGACATTAAACTTTCTAAAATTAAAAATAATAAAAAAATTATTCTATTTAAAGAAACAATTGAACCAATTGAGGATAATAAATTTCAACAATAATAAGAATCTGGATAATCAGAATATCGTCGAGGTATTCCTATTAAACCTAAAAAATGTTGTGGAAAAAATGTTAAATTAACTTCAATAAATATTATTAAAAACTGAAAATTTAATCATTTTTTATTTAATATTAAAGCAATAATTAAAGGATATCAATGAACAAATCTAGAAATAATTGAAAATACAGCTCCTATTGATAATACATAATGAAAATGAGCTACAATATAATAAGTATCATGTAAAATAATATCAATTGATGAATTAGATAATATAATTCCAGTTAATCCTCCAATTGTAAATAATAAAATAAATCCTAATGATCATATAATTGAATTATTTATTACTATTTTTGAACCATAATATGTGTTTTGTATACCATATGTGTGTGTATATATATATATATACACACATATACTTTAACTGGAACTGCAAATCCTGCAATAGCGAGGCTCCGACTTACGAGAAAATTTCGTACAAAATCAGCACGACTGTGTAAGAAGCAAGAAACCGATTCCAAGCAGTTTCAAAAAGGATCATCTAATATTTACCGACATTTTAAAATGCACATAACGAAATAGAAAAATTTTATTTGAAATCGAAAAGTCCTTCGACGAGAGAATGAAACGTGCGAAATATGAGAATATCGAAATTTTTATTCATCACGTTTATTTGATTTATCAAACATACAAAAGGTATAACTTATAAAAAATATACCCTCAGATATGAAAAAAATCGTTTTTTATTTATTTATTTACATTTAGATGTTGTTATGTTGTAATATTTATGTTTTCATTATTAAATTTAATATTATTTGTTTATGTATGGTGTCGATACTTGATATATCGAAAAAGTTTTTCCAAAATTTGAAAATTTGTGGAAATATAAAAAATACAGATACTAGAAGCCGATTTTTCAATCGATATGATCAGTTTTACGAATCGATATTAATCGAAAATAAGTAATTCGAAGGCATATTTAAATGATCGTATTAGTAAGTTTCATGGAGTTTTAATTACTTGCAAACATGAACAGAAACTTGATTTTATGGTAATATGAAACCTTGTATATGAAGAGTACGTATAAAAATGACCATTATCAGTTTGATCCACTTTTCAGGAGAAAAGAAGAGTCTATCATTTTGAATGTTTCTATAGAATCGGTGAATTTTTCATATTATTATTTTAATCCAGGAAAAACATTGTCTTACTTTTAACTATTAAAGCGTGTTATTATTTAACAAAATTTTCTACACGAAAGTTTATTCTCAAAAATATTCAGATATTTATCGAATGAATTTTGGACTCACGAGAATTACATTATATATATATAACAATAACACTAAATTCATGTGAAAATAATGATAAAAAATATTCAAAAGAATATTACTAAATTTTAAAAATTCACAGATTTATATCTGACAATATTAGTAAAAAATAACAAATAATAATAAATTCATTAAATTGATTAATTTACATATAACGTAATAGTAATAGTAAAAAAAGTATATGTCATAATAAAAGAATGCTAATATTAAAAATAATATTGCTTAATATATTTGACCAAAGTTTCATATTATTCGTATAAAAATTAATAAACGAAAAAGTTTATTTCTAAAAATAAAAATTAGTTCGCAGTCCTTTCATTTTATGTAAAATCTTTAAAATTCGACACAACTTGATTTGTTCGCGAAAAATTAATTTTGATATTTCATAAATTATATTTTATTATTTGACATTTCATATTTTATTTAAAATGTGAGCTAAAAAAAACTGAGAAAACACTAAAATACTTTTTAAGAATTACAAAATGCAGTGTTGCATTTCATAATAAATCCTTCAACCTGTGATAGAGAAATTCACTAATTGGCAAACACAACGCTCTAACTTTTGTACTCGAAATTTCCAAAACTGTTTGCTATGGAAATGAACACATTCTCTGGTCTTTCGTTGATTTCGTATTGTTTGTGAGTCATGATAAATCCAATTACTACGTGTCGACTACATATCGTTCCTTTCATCATAGAAAAGCAATGGTACCCAATTTTACCTTCTTTTCCCATATATAATAATAATTAAATTCTTACGATAATAACGAAAAGATATATATACATAATTACATTTTTATTTCAGTAGAAAATTCGTCGTATTTTGATCTCAAAATAAGTGGGCAAAACGTGACAAATGTTTTAACATACTTTCAAACATTTTATTACAGACATTTTAATTATTAAAAAATTATTATTAATCCTTTGCACTCGAGAGGTAATTCTCGTTGTCAGTCACCGTTTGTTTCAATACTTGGAAGCCTGAGTAACCAGTATGAGATATTACTAGATCAGAAATAACTCCGCGTGAAATATTGAAATGAAATACACGTGATTTTCTCTTTTTATTTTAACATAAATGGTATCACCGAGATGAGAAAAATATAAGAAAAGCTTCGAATTGTTATATCTTCGTAACGAGGAAATTTTCCAGTGCACAGGGATAATAATTTGAACAACCAATTGCATTTCCTACCACGTTAAACGTGCAATTGGTACTGTTGATTTTAATCATCTTACCATTGTTCGATACCTTTCCTAATCCTTTGGACTCGAAGACTTTTTCGTGGTAAACAGCAATTCGAAGCTTTTCTTAGATTTTCATAAGCTCGCTGATACTCTTTATGCCAAAATAAAAAAAGAAAATCGTGCATTTGTGTGAGAAATGAGCGAATAGAATTATTTTATTTCGATATTTCGCACGTAGTTGTTAATATAATTATCATCATTCGTTATTTGAGTTATAGCATCGAAGCAATCGGTGACTGAGAGTCACCTCTCGAGTGCAAAGGGTTAAAAATGATTAAAAAATTACCAAAAAATTTGTTATATTAAAAAGAAATTCTATAAAACGTTCATTTTATCAAGCATAACTGGATCTTATCAACAACTGACAGACATAAAAAGAACGTGAAAGTAGTCATTTTGACTGGTTTGGTACGTCTGGTGTTAAAGAGAAGACATGAGATCATCATCTTTTTTATCTAACAAAGGAAACAGTCGAATATGTCATTTTTAATTACAAACTTATGAAAATGTACATGTTTATAATTACTGATTAATTTATAATTATAAAAGCGATCTGGGTTGCATATTTTTAGTTTCGAAATATTAGTAAAATAAAAAATTATTTTATTTTATTGCAATACGAATAAATGCAATATAAAATAAGCGATGAAATCCTTTCTCTCAGAATTTTGACTTATATCACTCTCACAATTATCGCCATATATTTAACGGTATTTGTTTAATAATCACTACGTCATCCTTCGTCTGCTATTATTATATTCACTGATTTGACAATGATTTTGGAATATTTTATCTTATCACGGATTTTGCATTAACCTGTTTTATTACGATATAGTAAATCGTTTTAATGCATAAACGTTGCCACGTTATTTATCATTTTTGTAAACTACTCGAGCAAGTTGTCCTCCACAATTTCCATTATATTTATATCCAGTGAGCTTGCCGGCCATGATAAAAGAGATATATATATTTCCCGTCTTGAAATGGGCTTGAACAACTTCTACAATGTGTACAGCTACATTCTCCTGCTGGAAAATGTATTGGAAGCTTGAAATGCATTTCATATGCTTTGTAATTTGCACATTTATCAAATTTTATATAAATCGTATAATTCATTTTTCTATCCTTGGATTTAATGTTCGATTTATTTGCCTTAGTTATCGTCGAATTTTCCGACGATTTTCTTCCTTGTGCGTTGTGCAGGTAATGGTCGAGATTATTGGGAATATTCGATTTGAATTTTTTTATATTCCCGTTTGAGGATATCCTGCACTGCCACTTTTTATTTAACACTGAAACCACCGATCTGTAATATTACAGTTGGAAATTCTGATATAAAACGTTGTAATGAAACGTTTCTTAAATTTATTATTAAAATAATAACGTATATTGAATTATTTAATATTAGATAATTATATGATATATAATTAATAATTATACGGTATATATTAATTATTATATACGTAAATATGGCATTAATATATAATAATTATAAAACTGGTATAAAACTACAACTATAAAACCATAAGTATATAGTAAATTTATATTAAAAATAATTTATTATTATACGTCTTTAGAACTAAATACTTATAGCTTAAATTAGAAAATTATAACAAAAAGATTGAAAAAAATTGTAATTATGAATACGTAATACTATAATAAAAATTAAATTAAATTAAATTAAATTAAATTAAATTGAATTAAATATAACTCGTGGGAAATAAAGTATGTCGCAAAGATAGATAATAGTTAAGATAATACAAAATTATAATTAAAGAGCGTATAGGAACAAGTGCAATATAGTAATTAGAGAATCGTTAATGTAATTTAGT
This sequence comes from Eufriesea mexicana, assembly GCF_001483705.2. Classification (NCBI taxonomy): domain Eukaryota; kingdom Metazoa; phylum Arthropoda; class Insecta; order Hymenoptera; family Apidae; genus Eufriesea; species Eufriesea mexicana. The sequence goes on along the minus strand of NW_016914047.1, from coordinate 117,983 downwards.
TACATATTCTCGGTATATAATATTATCAGCTTATTAAGAAGTAGTATAAACAAAAATTAACTAATGAACAAATATTCTGACTAATATTTTAAAAATATTAATATAAATAATAAATAATAAATATTTATACAAAGATAAATACTGTTTATATCTCATAGAACTGAATTTTACAGATTTTATAACCAGAATAATAATTTTAATATAATAAATACAATAAACGAAATAGTAAATATTATTTATAATGCTATAAATATATTTTTCTTTTAATTTTAAATAATGTTCTGTGTTCACGGTAGTTACTTAAAAACAAGAAATAATTCCGTTTCGCAGAATTAATTTATTAGACTTCCACATCGTTTCCAAGGATTTCTTCATTTGCTTACCATATTCGTACATAATACATCTCAAGCATGTATAATCCTGTAACACTTTATAATTTTGACGTTTCGTTTAACTTCGCGGAACTTTATTCTCGCGATTCTTTACTCTTAATATCCGACATTTGTAGTCGTCGGAACGTTCATTACACCGCGGTATAAAATTGTTGTGAACAAAATACACGAACCCCAGTAAAGTAAAAACATTTTTACATCCCGAAAGTGCTTTGAAAAAGTTTAAAAATGGATTTTATTTCAAGCATAGGACGTACTAGTAGTACATTGTAAAGAGGTATAAATATTAAAATTTATATGCAGAGAATTAATACTGTTAGTGGTGGATGAAATTTAATAACAATAAGAACAATTATTTATTTAATTACAAAGATTATCAAACAGAAATATTGGGTTGAAATATAATTATTTTATCACTATCACATGCTCGCACGTCTTCTCTCTATTAATACTCAATTGCAACTGACATATGCCAAATCACTCTCTCTTTTCTTTCTTCTTTCACACGTTACATTAACATACACAATTCACACAACACCTCGATCATTACACGCATACTCATTTATCGTAATAACCTGAATTCGTTAAATATTTCCATCTCATGCATACTTGTTCCACTCATTCCAATACATATATATTTAAAAATCTATGTAGCCATTACCACAAATACATTCTTTTAAATTATATTATTATTGTATTTAATTTATTAATATACGATAGAAGTGTATTTAATATTAATTTTAACGTTAAATTTAGATAATTTATATCGTAACCTTCTTATTTTGCAATTTCTTCACCAACTTTTAATTTTGAGATATTTAATTTAATTTAATTTCTTACTCGTTGAATGAGTCAGGAAACTTGTAACATTATTATAGTTATATAATATTATACACAATACTACGTAATAATATAATATATTTGTAATTCATTTTTATCCATACTAATAGAAAGAAATCCTTCCTTTTCATTTTTGCTAATACGAAGAATCCTTAGAGCTCTTTACAATAGCATCAGCAGGATAATCCCTTTGATCACCTGACCTTCAAGGAAATTCTGAAAAGTTCGTTGCTTTCTTTCAAAAGTCCTTTGCGAATTTTTTCACAAATTTCTACAGGTAAAAATAATCGTAAGAATCATGAGATGAACTATTAATAAGAATATTTCGTATTATTAATAGAGCTATTTGGTATTCTTCTTTTGTTGGGAAAACATGATATAGATACACGTATATATTGTATAATGGAAGTAATTAATAATTTATTATAATTACTTAGAATTGTTTAATAACGATAATTTAATTACAATTGTTAATTACCACAAAAATCGTGATATGTAAAGGCTGTCAGAATAAAATTCTTATTTAATTCGGGGTTATTCGCATGGTAAACCAAAGAAGTATACTAGTGTGGCATTTTACCTTGCGTTTAAAAGCTTCCTATATCTTATCGTAAAGTAATTACATTTCACTACAGCTATCTTGCATTACATGTACACTTTATAGATAATATATCATGATATAGTCGATTATAAATAAAGAGATCTATAATGAAGTACACGTATACAAGAATCACTCAATAAGCAAAAAAGGCTGTTATTTTAATATAATTTATACAATAGGTATCACATTTTTCTTATCTTTCAACATAATTCTCTTTTATAATAACTCTTATTAGCATTTTGTTTAAATGCACAATTTTTTGAAGGTATAAAATTCGTTTTTCTTTTCTTGTAAATATGTATATCATATATTTTGTAACTCAATTAATGAAGAAACTAATTGTAAAACTTTTTGAAATTGTGATTGACGGTGGTTTTCCCTGCAACTACAGAATTATACTTATTCCATCGCTCTACTAGTTTGTTTATTTATTTATTTAACTATCACATAAATTTTTACATAGGTAAATGATTCAAAAGTAGATATTTCACGCACTTAAATTTTTCGCGAGTAGATGAATGGCTAAAAAATTTGTGCCAGCAATATTGTGCAGACAATATGATACACGTATTAAGAAGAAACTTCCAAAATTATGCTAGTAAAATAAGGAAGTAATTGAAGGATATATACGATATTTACGTGTCAGTTGGAGATACGGACTGTGGTGGCGCTAGTGAGTTAAATGGAAAATCGGCTTGAGACTTTTACGCGAAAGAGTTAATAAATGCGGAGTTTAAATCTGCTTATTAATTTATAATTCTGTGATTATAAGAAAGAACGACTTATGTCACATATTTTCATTTTCGAGATTTTTCCGTTTAAGTCTTAAAGATGAGCTCTTGTTATTAATAGTTGGTCAAATTACATATTTCTTTCTGAACATATAAAATTTATTTTTACTAGTTTTTATTCTGTTAAGCCTGTTCAATGAAAGAACTAGAATATTTTCTTTAGATTTGCAGAACTGTAGTCAAGTTTATTATATTCATTAGCTAGGTGATCCTACAGACACGAAATTAATACGGCGTACAAACTTATTTGTTATAATTTACTGACGTTGAGTTATTTTGTGTCATTTATCAATTCGATTATTAACTATACTGTTAAGAATAAGCGAATGAATCTTGTCATATTACGGTTATCTACGATGAGTATTCTATTTTCATAATATCCTACAATATTAGACGTTATATACTCACTACCTCTGATTGCTCTTGTAACATAATAGATATTACCTAAATCCCATTGTATCTCTTCAATCTGAAATTTATGTTTCAAATGGTATAGTTGGTTCGAGCAATATAAGATCGTAAGTTAGCGCATATAGCAGTGGCACCGATTAATGTCAACGTCACAAGCAGGTGTCACTGACACTCAAGACTAGTTGCAGATATTCACTACTACAATCTTCGACTTGGTGCAGCTAAATATGCCACACGCAAATGAAAATGATCCAAACGAAGTAACGACACAAACAGAAAGTACAAATCTATAAACGATCACAATCAAATATGTCAAGTATTGTTCATGATCTCTGGCATACCCTATCGGGTGGGAGCTTAACCGTGCTCTACGAGTCTATAATCTATACCAATTCCACGAAAAGGTGTTCGACTACTTATCCAGCTACGTCATAATTGAGAAAACGCGTGTGAGTACGTGTTGAATCAAAAGAAGCTGGGTAAAAATTAGACAACAGAGGTTAAAGGCTTTATTTTAGACATACACGAGGGAGCACGTTCGACATGGTACGTCTCTTCTTGACAATTGACCCAGGATTTTTGGGTTTCTTCCACTGTGGCAAAACTCCCTCATTACATGTAAATCCTTTCAGGCCACGTTATAAATTTCTTACGTCTACTCCAACAAATAGGTGTTGAACTCGTGGACTTGGAAAAATCCTGTCCTCGCCACAAGGTTATCTTCATCGTTGGATAAGTTGGAAGTGTTAGTCCATTATATTTCTATTAATATATAGATTCTATTAATTTATTATAGATTATTATAGATTCTATTAATTTCTTATAGATTTATTATAGATATTATAGATTAATTTATTTCTATTAATATATAGTCCTATTATATTTCTATTAATGTATTAAATATTTATTTATCAGTATTATTGGTCAGGATAAAAATTGTCGATGAAAAATATCTAATTATGTTCACTCTTTCTCAGGAGACTCGCTCACACGTTTACTCTCAATGAATTCTGAACTGCAACTGACCTATCCAACTACTCTCTCATTTATTCTCTCTTCTTTTATACATTACATAAATATACACACTCCATTCCACACTGCATTCTTACACACATTGCTCACTTTTACATCGATATATATTAAAATCTGTATCTACCATTACCACAGCGAGTGCTCCTTCAACTCGCTTAGCTAAATGTTAGAGGACGATAGCTAGAATTACTATAAATATATGCAAATTATTTCACAACGTAATTTATTTTATTCTGTATACAGCGTGTCTGCTATGCGAGCTGGATTTCGATGGGAAACAATTAACAGTCTCATCGACTGACTGCCTATGGCGTTGACTCGCGATGATCTTCTTGTCTTTCCACACGAAATATCCTGGATCCTTGTTAGCAGTGCCTTGGACCACGATGGAACTGCTAGCGTACACCAGGTTGACCATTTTGGCCAATTTTCGACTGCAGGGACTGACCTAGTCCCCGTGTTCAGATACTCTCTGCGGTGGCATTGTTATTACGTTGGGAATACCTGTGTGTTTTCAGCAATTGTAGGACTAAGATATCTAAAACCATCCATTCTGATAGCGTTTGGTGTATCTGTTCCTAAATAGTGGAACGAAGAGAGATTGTTGATTGACTTTCAATTTCAATTTAAGTCTCGTTAACTACAGCATTTCCACCTCAGCTGCAATTTCCACCAATTCTTCGCTCTGACAATGAGGTCACGGAGTGTTGTCGATATTAATTTGTATCTCTCTCGTTCTTCTTCTCTCTTCTTCCTTCATTGTCAGTTGAATTCTCAAAAAGTCATCCGTCTAGATAATTATCTAGACACGGACCTGGATTCCGATGTCGAGCATTATAATATCGTCAATTTACGAAATTCTGTTTCATATTTCGAATATTAGAGAGAATTGTAACAGTTTTGAATCGTTTTCGAAAATGTTGAACGAAGGGAGAAGCTTCCTCGATTCAGGCTCTTTATTTCTCTGAAATGTCTGAAATTACTGTTTCGGAAGTTGGGACATTTCAACTTTTACACTCGACTGATTCTACGAACTCGTTATACCGTTCAAACTAACTATTTATGCTTTAGATTGGTGATTTTCGAGCTTTTCTATCTCGTAGTATACATAGTGAATATTAGGTATTAAAGTTTTGTTGTATGTCAAAGAAGTATGATTCGCAATTCCACATCGCTATAATATTTTTATTTGACAAACTAAGGGAAAAGAGGACCATACCTTCTGGCTTGTCAAATGAATCAAATTCAAGAATAATTAGATTCTCGTAATGAAAAATTGCTGTTTCAAAAGTATTTTGAACATATATACCTGATACAGTATAACGCTATAAGGATATTCATCGCATCGTACCCACAAATCACCAGTAGACTACTTAACCCATTTGCATCATGGCTGTACTTAAGGTGCCGTGTTCAGACATCAGCGACGTTCAACTGACGACTAGCCCTTATCACCGCGAGCGTATCAGCACCTACTCATAATGGCAGTTAAAAGGATTTTCACGACAAAAGTAAAACTTGTTAAGAATATAATGAACCGATGTTGATGAGATGCTCACAATAGGGATCAAACGTGATCTGTGGTATATGAAGAATATTCGGCAACTGGTAACGGGGAAAGTCAGCTCGCGGATTATTCCGCGCTCGGTGATAGGCGACAGTCGTAGTTCGCGGAATATTCCGCGCTCGGTGATAGGCGACAGTCGTAGCTCGCGGAATATTCCGCGCTCGGTGATAGGCGACAGTCGTAGCTCGCGGAATATTCCGCGCTTGGATGCAAATGGGTTAAAATTGCTTTTTAATCAAATAAAATAATTAAATAAATAACGCTTATGTTATTCTATGACAGTTAGATTATTTTACTGAAATTTTGAAATATAAATGCGCGATGAATGATAGTACTATTGATTTAGACTTTCTTTTGTCTAAGGACATGTCTTGGTTTTTGTCTAGACGGTATAAATTATAGATTTTCTTGCCTATAATTATATGTTCTCTACATTTTCCTCCATTATTCAAATTTCTAAATAAAGACCAAATGAATCTGCTATTAATATCGATTTGTTTTCACGTTTAATCATTTTGGGCGACTGATGTATGTAATAACTAATGATTCCAGCACTACTTTGTGGTAAATATATTTCAGTTATGTTGAAACTATAGTAGAATAAATGATCTCGGCGATTTTTGATCCTATGAATACGAAAACGATATTTTTATTTTAAATAAAAATCCAATATCGAATTTTACTACTTTTATAATTTAATTATAAATTATTAATTTGCCTCTAGTTATTTTTAATTCATTTCTATTTTTCCTTCGCGTTTTCACATTTAATATTTTTAGATGTTCAGTGTGTATAATGTGACCAATCATGTTTTAATTATATCAAGGTTACAATAGTATAAGAAATATTTGAAATATTGAATTCGATATTTGATTGTGTCATAAAAGTATCGGAATTGTAAACAAAATTATTGTTTTCGTTTCAGTTTGGATTAGGTTTGAATTTGAGTTAGGTTATGTAATATCCTTTTATTATTCGATGTATGAAAATAATGATTCTAGAGTTGTTTTGTAGCCAATCATATTTCGGTTGTGCCAAAGTTATAATAGAGTAAGAAACATCTAAAATGCTGAATTCGATGTTCGATTAAATCATACAAATATTAAAACTTGATATCGAATCCTTTACAATTTGAAATAAAAATATTCTTCTCGTATTGTGTTATTTTAAATTCATTTATACTGATATATACCAAATTATTTTTAGTAGCAAATATTTCTAAAATTCTATTACTTTATTGAATATTTTATATCAAAACTGTAAAGTAATATTAGTATTTACAAATAATAAAAGAATTATGTTTCGCAAATGTCTTCACAACGACAATTTCACTCGAATAATGTTAAAATTGTTAAACTTTCAATATTTTTCGATCAAAAGTTTGCAATTTGTAATTATCGAAGATTATATAATATTTTTATGAAGTGACAAACGTAATATATTTATAATAACGATAAACAAAAGACAAAAATAAAATGACAATGATATCTTTGTTACCAAATTTTTATTTATATTTATTTCTTATCATTGAATTTTATTAATGAATTATTCTACGTATCAGTGGATTATACAGTACGAGTATAATTATCAATTATGCATTTTGTATAATAATACTTAGAAACATTTCTGTTGACCTAATACTGTGTCCGAATAAATTATGATCACTATCACGAAAAAGTATGATAAAAACTCGAAAAACATTCTGTTAGATATATAATATATATTAATCCACGTATTTATTTCCTTCTGATTATAATATTTGATTATATGTTATACGAGTAACATCGAGGAAATTGAATTTAATTAAACTGAAACACTATTCAGATCAAATTTATCATCTAATTAGATTTTTTTTGAAATATCTCCATTATTTGTGTAATTATTACTTGTCTAGATTTAAATCTCTTTAAAGAAAATGAGTATTGCAATATAAATATTTTCTTCTGTTGAAAATAAATAACTAATATTTGTATGTCTATGTATCGTAATATAAATAATTTATATAATTATACACTATAATCTAAATATAATCTAAACATAATTAGTTTTAATTATATCTAATTATTATACCTAATCTACACATAATATACTCATCTAATTAGTGTTCTCTAGGAGAGATGGTTTGAAATCTAATTAATTTACCTAACGTACACATGTATCTAGGTAATTAATATTTTATAAAAGAGATGGTTTATATCGTTATTGTCTATCTCAGAGACATTACACAATTAAGATGTATACGTCATCTTGTGAGAAAACTAAAATTATTTTGTAAAATGTCGATACATTAGCATGTGATCTGACAGTTACACAGGCCCATAGAGGGTTAATACCAACTCACTTTTGTTTAAAACTCTTTTTGTTAAACTATTGAACTTAACTGACATATCGTGATTGTCAATTCTTGATCCACCCTGTATATTTTCTTTATCGAAATCAGCAAATGTGATATTTATTATTTTCAATTCCTCTTGATCCTTGATCGATTTTTGATTTCTACAAATTGAATTTTAACAAATTGTCGACTCATATGTAAATACAGTGTCTCGCGAAAATATTCAGACACCAGGGTATGTCTGAATTAATCAGATCGTATCGCAAATACTAATAAATGGATCGTGTTCACTATTTTTTCTAGTGATAAGACATTTACTCAAGTAAACAGAAACATATGCTTTATGTAATAAATTTATATGGATTTATTGTAATAAATTATAAACAAAATGATGCCCCATTTTCACGTCACAAAAATATTCGAACACATTGTACGTTTAAGATGTTTCTATTCCCGAGTAGTTAATATTTTTGCAAGTTACCGATGAATGTTTACAAACATAGCTTTAGCCGACGATGTTACCACGGTATCCCTCAGTATTGGGCTTGAAACACGTTGAAATGGGTCGTAAAGGAGAGAATACATCGTTCGATTTACGTCAATTAATAATTTTTCATCGTGGGAAAGAAAAATCTTACCGTGACATTAGTTCTTTACTTAAAATCAGTGAAAGTACGGTCGGTGACATTGTTGGGAGGTTTGAGGATGAAGATCGTATCGACTTTATTCCTCAAACTGGTCGACCAGCCGCTCTAACTGCGAGAGAAAAAAGAGGAATGGTTCGAAATATTAAAGCAAATCCTCGATTAAGTGCTCCGAAAATTAGCGGCAGAACATTAGGAAGAGACAGGAACACAAGTTCATCCCGAAACAATTCGGAGAACTCAGGCAACACAGGTATAACGACCGTGTCTGTAGAAAAAAGCCTTTAATTAATGAGGCGAACAGGAAAAAGCGTGTGTTCTTCGCACGAGAGTTTGTTTCAAAGGAGGAATCATGGTGGGACAACGTTATATTTGTTGATGAAAGCAAATTTAACATCCACAGTTGAGATGGAAGAAGAATGATGTGACGGAAAGCGAATAAAGAGTTGCACCATCGAAACACGAGAGGTACCGTATAACACGGCGGAGACAGCGTGATGGTTTGGGGATGAATTTCGTCCAAAGGAGTTAGCAATTTAGTTTTTATTGACACCATCATGGACAAAAACTGTCACTTACACCTACTGAAAAATAATTTATTAAATAGTGCAGAAAAAATGGGAATTCGCACCAATTTTAAGTTTTATCAGGATACCGACCCCAAACATAAAGCACGCATTGTTCAAGAATTCTTGCTTCATCGTTGCCCGAAAGTTCTTCATCCTCCACCACAATCGCCGGATCCCAGTCCCATTGAAAATTTATGGATAAGTTAGATCGCAGAATACGAAAAACGGCAATTAACTCAAAAGAGGAACTGAAACAAAGGTTGCTGGAAGAGTGGGCTGCTATCGGTACGAATTATTTGGAAAAAATCATTTTTTAATATGCCCAACAGATTGAGGCACGTATTGAAACAAAGAGACTATGCGACAAAATATTAAAAAATGTGTTTATATAAATAAATTAGGGTTATATAATGTTATTTACGTCAATTGTCCGAATATTTTTGTGACGTGAAAATAGGGTATTCTTTTATTTATAATTTATTATAATAAATCCATACAAATTTATTACATAAAACACATGGTTTTGTTAACTTAAATAAACATCTTATCCCCAGAATAAATAACGAACACGATTCGTGTTTAAGTATCTGCGATACTAAGTGATCAATTCAGGCATACCTTAGTGTCCGAATATTTTCGCGAGTCACTGTATGTATAATATGCGTAATGTGTAATGTATATATTTAAAATATGTATGTAAACAAAAAGGCTATGCGACAAAATATTAAAAAATGTATTTATGTAAATAAATTAGGGTTATATAATGTTATATATGCCAAGTGTCCGTATATTTTTGTGACGTGAAAATGGGGCATCATTTTGTTTATAATTTATTATAATAAATCCACACAAATTTATTACATAAAACATATGTCTATGTTCACTTGAATAAATGTCTTATCACTAGGAAAAATATTGGACACGATCCATTTATTAGTATCTGCGATACGATCTGATTAATTCAGACATACCTTAGTGTCCGAATATTTTCGCGAGTCACTGTATGATATTTTATTTTATTTCGTTATTCTCTAATATTCCAAAAATTTAAACGAAAAAGTTGAAAGCAGCGAGCGATAGAAACTTTTGCAATGCTTAACCTCTGTATCGGTAAAAGACGCTTTATTTACGGCATCGAGGAGATAAATATCGAAAATGGTATTAACTTCTGACAACGGAAATGCATCGAAAGAACCATTCCAGCCTGAATGCGGACAGTTCCTACGCGACATATGGAGTTCTATAGTGTAAGTACTCGTATACACTCGCAGTACTTTCTTTACATTCTTTTCAGACCTATCTTTCACCCCCTCTGCCCCCGATCGCGTTCCGCGTTATGTGTCGGTGAATCTAGATTATCACCGAGGCGGTTACCGTCGCACGTAAGTGCTTACATGCATATGAATTTCGAAACTCGGTAACGCGTGTGTTTTCCATCAGTGAAGAGAGGCGAATAGAGGCTGTCGAGTGGTTAGTCGGCTCGAAGAAATTATTCTAAGGTTCCTTGTCGCCGTGCTATGACTAAGTACTCGCGAGCATATGCGCACGCAACGTATCTCGACGAGTGGCAAATCTGGAATGTATTTTAAAGTCGTTAGGGTGCTCGATGATTCGATACGACGATGATTTACGTTTTCGTACCTTTAGAAATTTATGATTTTACATAGTACTATACTACAGCGCTATTTATAGCTCTATACTTTTATGATTTCGTAATTTTACACCCGGCTAAATTTATGATACGTTTATATTTTTTCCCTGTCGTAAGTTTATTATAATTTATCGACTGAATCAAAGGGGTAAGTGGTCATACGTGAAATTTGGATCGAATCGTTTCTCACGATGACTTTTGTCCGACATATGCTCGACGCTTCGTCCTATATCGAAAAGAATCGCAAACGTAATTGCATATCGATGTACAAAATCGATCCACATTCGTCGAGCTATACTCGCGATACACGCTGTCGATTCTAGAAATTATTGCGCAAGCATCGATCATAACGTATTAGCCAATCAGCTTGTTCAACTTTTACGAATATATTACTTTCATGCTTTTATAGATTTATTATATTCATATAGTCATATTATACTGTATCTATCTGTATCTACTATATTATATCTACTATACCCACGATACTATATCTACTACGCCCACTATACAATATTTACTATAGTATGTCCACTGTATTGTGCCGACTAGATCTACTATAGCTACTATACTATGTCCACTGCACTGTGTCTACTATATCCACTATACAATATCTACTATAGTCCACTATGTCCACTGTATTGCGCCGACTAGATCTACTATAGCTACTATACTATATCCACTGCATTGTGTCTACTATATCCACTATATCTACTGCAATGTATCCACTATACAATATTTACTATAGTATGTCCACTGTATTGTGCCGACTAGATCTACTATATCTACTATACTATGTCCAATGCACTGTATCTACTATTTCCACGATACTATATCTATTATGTCCACTATACAATATCTACTATAGTGTGTCCACTGCATTGTACCGACTAGATCTACTATATCTACTATACTACATCCACTGCACTCTGTCTACTATATCCACTATATCTACTTTAATGTATCCACTATGCTAGATCTACTATAGTGTGTCCACTGCACTGTGTCTATTAGATCCACTATATCCACTATAACATCCACTATACTAAATCTACTATAGTGTGTCCACTGCATTGTGCCGGCTAGATCTACTATATCTACAATACTATATCCACTGCACTGTGTCTATTATATCCACTATATCTGCTATAACAAATCCACTATACTAAATCTACTATACATTGTCCACTGCACTGTGTCCACTACATCCGCTATATCTACTATAACATATCCACTATACTAAATCTACTATACATTGTCCACTGCACTGTGTCCACTACATCCGCTATATCTACTATAACATATCCACTATACTAAATCTACTATACTATACCCATTGCACTATATCTACTACATCCACTATATATACTATAATATATCCGCTATACTATATTTACTACATGTTTACTATATCTACCATATCGACAATAGTTATCCTATACTATATTATATCCTTATAGATTTATTTATATTCTTATGCTCTTATAAATTTATATTTTATCCTTATATAATTTATAAATTTATTAGTCTATACTATAAATTCTTTAGAAATTTACATTTTCGTTCTTTTATGGTCATTTATAGCTATCCATGACCGTTTTTATGAGAAACCAAAAATTTCGGAATCTGGCCTGACTTCATTCTCAATTCTTTGGCATAATACATATTTCTCTGTCGGTACGAATTTCGAATCTCGTATTGGAAAAGAATAATAATCACGCGAAGTTGGAAATTCAGAGACGTACTATTATTTTTGCACTCGACTGTATTTCAGCGTGAACCTCCAATCTTCTCAAAATCAAAGCATAGTATGAAAAAATTGTATCGTGAGTCCTTGATTTATTTTCCTACGTCGAATCTTTGATATTAATATAATTCTTTTATACCGAATTTTAGTACGACCATCCTATAATTATTTTACGTACAAACGAATTTTTTAAAACGTTTGATAATATAGAAAGCCAAACTTTACTAATTTGTAGAACTATATTTCGTTGAACGAAAATTAAAATTTTGATAAAAATAATTCGGTAAAAGTTTTATCCTCTTTCGACATTCAACGCACCGAGTCTATTCTAATTTCGTCGTTATGGTTAAAAAATCTCTTTAATCGTATGCTCATGCTTTTATTCGCGATTGTAAAACAATAGTTTAATCTCGTTCCTCGTCCCGTTGAACTTTTAACATATTCCACGATTTTTCCTCATTCCCGTGCTCTCCCAGCTATCGCTGCTCACCGACGCTTACGATGTCACTCATTGCCATTAATGAACAGAAATTTTTATAATTAGATCTGATTTCAAAATGAAAGGTGTTTGCATTATTAAAATACACCGAAACCCTTCGTTTTTTTCAAGGCTATTAAAGTAACACGAATACTTTGGAATGAATTACGCTTTCCTTTCTATCCATTCGCGTCGATTGCAACAATAATTTCTAGACATTAATGGCATCTAAAAAATAATTTTATCGCGTTAAACACAGCAATGTAATCGCAAATAATTATATCGAAATCAAAAGAAAAATATTTTAAAGTGGGATAAGTACGATTAAATTCATGACATATATATTTTTTAATGAAATGGGAATTATGTGATACATTTACAATTTTTAACTGAAATAGAGAATAATATAAATTTATTTATACATAGTATAATGATAAAAAATAATATACTGAGGAAATTTTTATTTCTGAGTGAGAATATCATATTAGTATTATTAGAAATTTTTAAATTTCCCAAAAATAAGTTGGAAATAGAATTATTTTATTTAAATTTTGATAATTCAATCGATTAACTTTTGTTTACTATTTAAAATTTATTATATCAAAGCAAATTGAATTTTTATTTAATCTTTTAAAATTTATATTAATATTTAATCAATTTAAAATGTTTGTGTATAAATAGATTACAAATCTAATAATTTTTATTTACATCTGGGAAATTTCATTTATTTTTACTTCTTAGTTAAAATTTTGTACAAGTATCAATAGTAATTTTAAATTTTACACAAAAATAATGTAAAAATAGAATTTTTTATTTAAATTTTAAAAATTTACTCGTTAAATATTTATTTATTAGTAAAATTATATGTTAATATTAGCAATTTTAAAAGTTCGTATCACGAGAGATTGAAACTTTTTAAATTTAATCGATTAATTTTTACCGAATTGTTCAAAAATTCGTGTTAATATTTACGTAATTCAAAAGATGTGTAAAAATAGATTAGAAATCTAACAATTTTTATTTAGATCTGCAAAATTTCATTTATTTGTTTTTCTTTCTTGGTTAAGATTTTCCACTAATATAATTAATAATTCTGAAAGATATATCCATATGATAGATACGAGTATATTTAAGTACCATTACATGTTATGGGCACCATTAGCACGTTCTTCGTCAGTGTGTCATCGGTGACTCACGATAGAAACCAAAGGCAAATTTTTCATGTTACAGAGATACATTCTTCCATTCATATTGCCAAGAAAATACGTACCAAAGAAAACCACGTTATAAAGAATCCAGATTTATCGCTGTTCTTCTACGATTTAACATTTTCTTCAAAATTTTTATCCTTCGTTTAAATGTCTGGTGATAATTTCCATTTTCTCTGTTAGACATTTAACGTTAAAGTACACGATAGCACTACTTTCAAGATAAAAGAACTATCGTGGAAAGAATTATGAAGTACATGTACTAAAGAAATTACAGATAAAATCGTGGAATACCAATTATCGAGACCTTTTTCTATCGAATTTTATTTAATATACATTATATTATATATTATATATATTTAATTATTTATATATATATTTATCCAGTAATTCGCCAAAATATT
>NW_016914047.1:86043-103099 GCF_001483705.2 Eufriesea mexicana | reverse complement strand
TATATTTATATAATATTATATAATATTAAAATTGAATTGTAAATTATTTTAATATGTTTGTATTAGATTGTCTGAAAGTAAACCTTGATTTTTAATAGTTTAACATTCCAAGTCTCGTGTACTAAAAATTTTTCATTTCTATTTATTATTATTATTATCAAGCACCACGTTATAACGCGGATTTTTTTGCGGTAAGTTGCTATGTCGACGATACAATAAGAAACTAACAAATTTTTGCAATTCTCTTTGTACGAGTTTGAACTTTTAAAATGAGATGTAAATGAAATGTAAATTAGTAGAGACTGTTTAAATGACAATGATGTAACTATTCAACGCATAATGCAATATTGATCGACTATTTGCAGTAGAAGATCTTCGCTAACATGAAAAAAATTGTAAACGCATCGAAGAACTTTATAAATTATGGAATATCGTCTCTTCGTGAACACGAAATAAAACAAATGACATCTCCTTAGAAAAGTTATGCGAATTATAACAATTTCTATTTCCATTAAACAATTTAATTTCAAATGAAATCATACGTCTTTAAACACTATGTCTAAGAACAATTATTTACAATTTATTTTTAATTTATTTATTTAAGCAAATTATTTCTGAAAAATTTAATGAATTAAGTGTAAATGTAGTTAAAAATTTAAGATAGAATCGAATTTTTAGACATATTTCCAACATTTGATCTGTCAAGAATATTATCCCAAAATTTAGGAAGAAAATTCGTATAAATGTCAGATGTTATATAAGCGAAGTATGTTTTTCATACGTCCATTCAATCATCGCTCAGAGTTTATAAATTGTGACAAAAGAAACGAAGAAACCACGAAAATTCCATAAAGTATTATTCAAAGAAATTGCTTCGAGTTTCAATAATACATTTTATCGACCTGAAATCGACGATTCATAATAAAACGTGAAATTCATAGCGCGGAGTAGATCAAACTTTTTCTCAGACTTTAAATGCATTTTTCTCGAACGGGAATTTTCGAAGACGGTTCTCGTGATATCCGAGACGGTACACGAAAACTATTCAATCGTCTAACTTTGAATTTTGTTTGACAATATATAATAAAATCTCGTAAATTTTGGCTTATTGTTAGTGAACTTATCCGACTTAGTATTTTTTTTTTTTAACTGTGTACAGACTGCAAAAATCCGTCATAGTATACCAATGAAAAATAATATTTTAGAAATCCATGTTGAAAATAAAATTTGCTTTTTTACATTAATAGAATTTATATAGAATTTATTTAATACAGAAAATGACAACGCGAATCATGCACTTGCAATTATTTCGCATAACTCGAGTATAGGATGAATATTTTTTTTCTAAAAAAATTAAACTTTTTATGTAAAAATACATAAACTAATAAAACGAAAAATTATATAAATACCGAAAATCTTAATTATAATATATGTATAATAAATGTAAATAGATATTGTGTATAAATATATATGTAAATTTGTACTTATATAAATACTTGAACAACAAATATGTATAGGAAAAGCATCGGCGTTTTGAATTTTTTCCATCCACATAAGTCAGTTTTAGCCGAATGAAAATCTTGAAAACATTTAATAAAACACGAATAAACGATACTTTAGAATAACATCCTTGAAAGAAAATTTATTGTATACCCGAAATTAATGCGAATAATTCTCCAAAATTTGTACACAAATAAATAAATAAATAATTTCAAAGTTTTAATCATAATTAAATTACAAATTAAACGAAAATTGCGAACATATTGTATATTTTTCGTAGTTCAGAAAATATTTGTAATTACATTTCTGGATAACATTAATTACGTAAATGCAAATTAAAACATTGATCTCGTGTTATTAATTTATTCTTTGGAAAAATTTTGTCAAACTCAAAAGGTCAGGCATAGTAATTCACATCGGCATCCACAATGCATGTAATTTATTTATCCATTACGAATAAGTTAATACGTTGAATGAAGATTGCTATTAATATGCATAATTATATACTTATAATAATTTACATAATATAAATTGCACCTAGGGCTCTTTTTACATAGTGTACATCGTGAAACGATCGATTTGCAACAAAGTATAAGATTTACACCAAAATAAAGTACGTCGCTTTAGAAATTCCCCAAACAAGTTGTATATCGTCAATAGGTCGACCGCAATTGGCGACGGTTAATGACGACCCAAATCTCTTGACGAACTTGTGTTTTTAGTGGACTGTATATTTTGTAATCATTCGTGATCCTTCCTGAAGGACCCGTTACTTTATGGCTCCGAAAGTCGCGACATCGCACATGGCCTGGTCCCTTTCTTTGCAGGCCTATTGTCAGCCAAATCCTAAGTGCTGTTGCCTGCTTTCTAACATTAATGGCTAAAGAAAGCCTCGTGTCCGGTGACCCGAGGGAAATAAAGAATTGTTTGAAAATGCATTGAAAATGAAGATAGAAAGGACACGGAACTTGAACTAAAACAGCAATTAGAATCTAGCTGCCAGAAGACTTTAACGGTCTTCTGGGTCTATTCTCATCAAGGGCTGAACAAAATACCGGCACAACATTCCAAGGCTTAACACAAGTTCTGTCAAAGACCTCGAAGGAAACGCATGCAGAAGAAAATTAAACGAATAAAAGCCACCATGAGAACCATGAACTTCGAAGCAAAAATTTCCAATAAGAATTTAGATAACAAAATACAAATTTATAAAAGCATCGTCAAACCTATCTGGACTTACGGAATCAAAATCTGAGATATGGCCGCTGTTGCCTTCCGAGGACTGCAACTCGATGGTGGAGTTTCACGGGGTTGTAAGGCCCATTACGCTGCTGCGGCAATGCTGCTTGGGATGCGGCCTACTCTAACTTGATAGAGGTAGACCTGGTTGGTGTTGAACTGCAGAGAGTTCTATTGTAGATGACAGTCTTCTGGCAGAGTCGTTGGTGGGTCTCGAGTGATGATGCAGGGTGTCGTCGTGCTGAAGGTTTTTGCCAGAGAATCCTTGTGAATGCCTTGTCGGTAGTTTTATAAGGTTTGACTGTCTTCTGATTGGTTGGTACGATATTGGGGGTGGATGTTAACTGCAGCGTCATCGGTGATGGTGGTTGTTTAAACATTTAGGCTCTTATGACCGTCGTCTAAGAGGCTAAGATATCGGTCCTTGTCATGGTTTATATTAGCGGTGGGTTAGGCGACGCTGAGTTTATACATGATAAGGGATGCTTACAATAAAGGCATGAAACAGGCCTGCACTTAACCTGGGACATTGCGGTCCTAGGGCCGCAACAGCCGCCGAATCCAATATAAATAAAATGGGGGCCCTCCGATGCGCTATTCTAAGAACGATATTAACCATTTGCACTCGAGAAGCGCCCTTCAGTCGCCATTTCATCAAATTTCGAAGATTGTCGCATCGCGCCGGGATCGAAATTCTCGTACTTCCGACGGGTTGTAAGGCCGTCTCGCGACTACGACACGTGTTGCCCGCCAAATTAATATTGGGCAACTGTTTAAGTTGCTCGAGCAGAAAAGAGTCGTGTCTACGACGGTCGACGTTTCGAATAGAACCGTGGCGTGTTGTTGATTTGAATCGGTTAGACGGAGTGTTTTGAAGAGAACCGTGCCTCTGAGGTCTCGAACCGAACTGTTTGTAGAGATCCCGTGTCTCTCAGAGCTCGTGCGGAAGTGAGCTCCTCGATCTTCCTAAGATAGGCCTTAGGAAAAATCGGGAGCTCGCCAAATATGATTGGCTGTCTTTGACCAAGGGCGTTCCCTTGGTTCGCAAATCGGTGACCTTGCAGAAAGGGAAGGTTCCCCCAAAAAGCAACGATAGTGGAGGAAACCCTCTCCTCCAAGGTGGGGTACCTGGGGTCCACCCGCGCGCTGGTCACCCCATCGGTCGTTTATTACCCCTAGCGAGGGCCTGAGGCTTCCAACGTGTGCGGACCACGTGGAGCCCTCAGGCCTTTGTCAGCCAAGTCTTAAGAGCCGTCGCCTAATTTCGTTAAATTAGGGATTTCCAGGATTCTCGTGTTCCGCGACACGAGAAGTCAAAGAAAAAAGGTAAAGCATTCAAACATGCTGAAGGCATGGAGCGGAAAATTCCGATGCCGAATTATTCGACCCTAAGACCTGGCTGTTGGAAGACCGTAACGGGTCTTCCTTGTTCCACGACGGAACAAAGATCGATATTAATTAATATGTCGAATTTATGATAACGTAACGTAGTACTAGGTATCGAAATCAAATAATTCCATGTATTAATTATTATACCGCTTCTTATTTACTGTGGGCAACTTTCACCGCTGTCCATTGTCTTCCGGCGGGAGGAAGCTCTTCGTTGGAGTTTTAGGAAGGCCTTGCCGAGGCCCAAGGACAACAGCCACAGATAGGGATGCTAGACGCCAAGCTGGGACGTCTGGACTGGAACTCAGCGGAAGAGGCTATGGACACGCGAAGACAAGGCGACGGAGAGGGGACATGTCCTATAAAACAACGAGGGATGTTTTTGGGGACACTATTCTGCTAGCATACGAAGAATAAAGAAGCTATCCAGAAGCTGTAGTTTCTCTGAAATCCTTTCCTACATTACTGTTCAAAGAAATATCATCAGCTTTACAGCAGAAAATCTTTGAACTCCTACTCTTCTTTAACCAAAAAGTCGTCGAGTGCAAAGGGTTAATTGTTCGCTTAATTTCATTAAGTATCGTTTTCAATCGAGTATACTAGGATTATGGGTTTATAATTGTAAAATAATCACGATATATATATTCTCTTTTAAATTCTTTTATTACTCAAAGAGGCTATCGTGGGTAGAGTGCACAATAATATCTAAGAGCTTTTTACACAAGTGACTCACAAAATATATTTAAGTTAAACTATTGAAATAATAAAATCGGTGCATTCTTTCCAGAAGTTTCTTCTCTCGCTCGCTCACTCTTAGTAACTAATAACATTTACGTAAAATAATATAAACTGTATATAGTTTTAGAAATTAATAAGGTTTGGCTTTCTATATTATCAAACGTTTTAAAAAATTCGTTTGTACGTAAAATAATTATAGGATGGTCGTACTAAAATTCGGTATAAAAGAATTATATTAATATCAAAGATTCGACGTAGGAAAATAAATCAAGAACTCGCGATACAATTTTCTCATACTATGTTTTGATTTTGAGAAGATTCGAGGTTCACGCTGAAATACAGTCGAGTGCAAAAATAATAGTACGTCTCTGAATTTGAAACTTCGCGTGATTATTATTCTTTTCCAATACGAGATTCAAAATTCGTATCGACAGAGGAATATGTATTATGCCAAAGAATTGAAAATCAAATCAGGCCAGATTCCGAAATTTTTGGTTTCTCATAAAAACGGTCATGGATAGCTATAAATGACCATAAAAGAACGAAAATGTAAATTTCTAAAGAATTTATAGTATAGACTAATAAATTTATAAATTATATAAGAATAAAATATAAATTTATAAGAGCATAAGAATTCACTCTTTAATATTTCTGAGACAACTGTTTCATTCTGGCACATTCTTATAAACACCTTTTCAAATATCATTCACGTTAGACGACACTCGGTCACGTATAATATATCACACATTGCACAATTATAGGACAAATGAGCTTCACTCATTTAATCTCACTCACACACACACACATAAAACCAACACTCACAAAGTTCTGATGTTTTCTTTAGTTGCGTGATTTATTGAACACGATTTACATATGTTTGCTCGTTTTTCTTAGTACATTTTACTTGCTTATCTTGCGCTATCTTGAAACCCAGAGATCCAACACACGGTTAAAAATATTGTTATAAAATATAGTACTGTATTTTAGAATATTCTTCTTATCGTTCACTTTAGCTTTCTTTTATTGTCGTGTCATTAAATGTTCCTAATTGCTTTATTGCAATGACATTTTTCTTAGCACGTTAGTGCAAAATAGCGTGTGGATTTCGATACATTTACCGATGTATTCACTCGCATTAGTTCTAACTAATATTTGCTCCAGTGATTATACATTTACCGATAATCACAGGAGCAGAAATTAGTTAGAACTAATGCGAGTGAATATATCGTTAGCTCTGTTAATGGTGGATGAAATATTAATAACAATAAGAACAATATTTTAATTACAAAAATGATCAAACACTGATATTAAGTTTAAATATAATTAATTTGTAACAATCGCATGCTCACATCTCTTTTCATTATTAAAACTTAATTGCAACTGACCTATGCCAAATCACTCTCGTTTTTATTTTCTTTCTTCTTTCATACATTACATTAACATATACAATTCACACAACACCTCAATCATTACACGCATTCTCGTTTATCACGATAACCTGAATACATTAGATATTGCCGTCCCATGCATACTTGTTCCACTCATCCCTTTCTTAGATACATCGCTTCTTTATTATATCAACGCATATATATTTGAAAATCTATGCAACCATTACCACTGACTCCACTCGCACGTATTATATTTATGTCATCCTAAATGACTTTCACGTATTCTAGCTCGTTCCCATTCATACATATAAAACCAACACTCACACAGAGGTGGTTCAATTAAAATTAACCCTTTGCACTCGTCGACTTTTTCGCTACAGAAAAATAATAATTCGAAGACTTTCTGTCATAGAGTCGACGGTATTTTTAAAATGGTAAATGAGAAATTATATGCAAATTAAGACAGAATTATTTTTCTTCGACATTCCACATATCGTTAGGTAATTTTAAATTTTATATGTTAACGTCGATCTTTTGAATCTGATTAAATGGTGACTGAGAGTCACCTCTCGAGTGCAAAGGGTTAAATTATTGTACTTTCTCAATACATCATTCTTCAGTATTAAATCATAGTGCAAGTGGCTAACGTCAATTTATTTAAAAACGAAGTTCTGCAAGAAAGAATGTCACTCTACATTTTCGACTGATCTTTTCATCCAAATTCACTCGTACAAGCTTTTAACTTGCACCAACAATTTTCAGTGAAAAACCTATTAGAATTGAAATGGTTATAGCAATTCAATAGGATTTTCATCTATTATTTATGCTAGACAATTAGCTCACCACGATATTAGTCGAAAATGTCAATAAGACTAAATTTTTCAGTCAAAAACCTATTAGAATTGAAATGGTTATAGCAATTCAATAGGATTTCCCTCTATTATTTATGCAAAACAATTATCTCACCACGATATTAGTCGAAAATGTCAATAAGACTAAATTTTTCAGTCAAAAACCTATTAGAATTGAAATGGTTATAGCAATTCAATAGGATTTTCCTTTATTATTTATGCAAAACAATTTGCTCACCAAGATATTAGTCGAAAATGTCAATAAAACCAAATTTTTCAGTCAAAAACCTATTAGAATTGAAATGGTTATAGCAATTGAATAAGATTTTCCTTTATTATTTATGCAAAACAATTAGCTCACCACGATATTAGTCGAAAATGTCAATAAAACCAAATTTTTCAGTTAAAAACCTATTAGAATTGAAATGGTTATAGCAATTCAATAGGATTTCCCTCTATTATTTATGCAAAACAATTTGGTCACCAATATATTAGTCGAAAATGTCAATAAAACTAAATTTTTCAGTCAAGAAAGCTATTAGAATTGAAATGATTATAGCAATTCAATAGGATTTCCCTCTATTATTCATGCAAAACACATATATATTTATAAATCTATGTAACCATTGCCACAAGCTCGTGTGCATAGGTGAATTCGATGGGTGTTTCTTCTTGAAATAACAATTTACAATAAGTCGATTCACGTAATTTCTAATCGTGCAACGATGAGTTTCGGAGTATTTTATAATTTCCCGTTTCACAGTTGGAATTTGTGGTGGTTTTCTTAAATCGTCATTTCTTAGATATCACGGTGTTTTTAACCCTTTGCATTCGACGATTTTTTGGTTAAAGAAGAGTAGGAATTGAAAGATTTTCTGCTATAAAGCTGATGATATTTCTTTGAACAGTAAATAAGGAACCGTATAATAATTAATGCATGGAATTATTTGATTTCGATACCTAGCACTACGTTACGTTGTCATAGATTTGACATATTAATTAATATCGATTTTGGAAATTTTATCAAGTGGCGACTGAAGGGCGCCTCTCGAGGGCAAAGGGCTAAAAATCAAGTGTTGTGATTGTAAGAAGAAATAAATTTTATAACGTTTGTAAATTTATTTTAATTTAATCCTTTATAAACTTTTATAAATTGCACGAAGCAACGAGCTACGCTCATCATACACCTAATACACCCAATTCTGTTTTTACACGAACTTCTTTTACACGATTTTGATTTAACACGAATTAGGAAAAAAATTTAATTCTCTTTTTACACGACTTATTTTGATTTAACACGATCGACCCAAATTCTAAGAAGAAAATTTTGCTTTACTTTTATTTTTATAACTGCGACATTGGAGACGAGGAATTAATTTTGCGTAAAAGTCAATAAATGGTAAGTTATAGTTTTAAAACCTTTGTTTCATTAACCCCTTAGCCTGCAATATGTGACAATATAATTAAAATATAAGTGACTATGAATAAAATCTTTTTACGTGTAACTCATATTATCTTGCCTAATTTTTGTGTTCATGAATTAGTGACATGTTTTTTTCCTTTTCAAATGATAATTTACTTTGTACGATACATGTGCAATCTTTATGAAACAAAATGTTTAAGATCTTAACATAAAAACTCATGGTTTATTGTATTATTTTCGCTGATTTCTTGGGACTGGAACCAATCTTCTATTTTGCCATAGATGCAATATATTTTTTTACATGAATTTCTTTACACCTATTCTTCGGGAACGTATCTATCGTGTAAAAACAGAATTAGGTGTATTGTGTTTAACAGGTTTTAAGACGTGCGAGGTTCGCATCGAGGTTCAAAAAGTCTCGTATATTATTGTTCATTCGATACACAAAAACGTGTAAAAATACATAAAATGTAAGAGTGGATAAATGCAAAAGAAGTCCTTGGTTTATGTAATTATATACGTATACATGTATACACATAATTATGTATATATAACTTATCACAGCTATTACAATTTACTTCGCATACCAGACATTGCATAACAAATAATTAGCACAATTATACAACGTTACGACATGCACTCGTAATTAACATATCAATTAACTATCATCTATCCCGCATCCTGCGTCGCGTCGCAGCGAAAATCCTTGCTCCCACGAGGATGCAGAATCCCTGTCTCCAAAATCCCTAATCCGACACGCGACGTTAGAGAACACAGAGCTGTGTACAACAGATCGGGCCGAGCAAACAGCTTCTTCTTCTCCCGTTGAATATTCGAGCACGAAACTGACGAGGTGTTGTGCAACAGTTGACATCTGCGAGAAATTTCTACGAAGCGGAGCGACGAGGCTAAACGATGATACTTCGGGACGTAGACGTGCTTGAAATTCCCTCGCGGGCCAGCCAAGTCGGTCTGTAGGGAGCATCAAAGATTTCTCGACTCTCTGCTTTGCTTGCTACTTTCTCCCGGAATCTCTTCAGCCTGGCCCGTCTCTCCAATCCAAGGCCTCTTCAGAGCAACGTTTGCCGCTGTCAGTCGTTGCTTTGACATTAACGCGACACGGCAAACCTGCAGCACCAAGCGCAATATCATCGCAGGACATGATCGTTCCTCCACACGCTGTTCTACAAATCTTCCCGCGATAAAATCCTATCTCCTTGTGTAACGTTGTCTCTGCCACCACCGCTCGATCCACCAATCGGATTCTTCGGATTCTCCTCGTCTCGCGACCCAACAGACACGTGGAAACTCTGTTGCGAAGATGGATCGTTTACTTTCTCGCCGTGAGCAGTTGCACCGACTGCTCGGACCGTGCTCTTGTCACTTGCAGACTGAGAAATGGTCATCTGGAGTTTTCGGTGCTTCCTTCTTCAGAATGTAGAGTGCCTACGTCGTACTGGGGACAGTAAAATTATTAAACTACTGTCAACAGTGCCTATTTCAGTGATTGCAGGTCAAGATTGCATCTGAAATGCTACTTTTGTCAGCTGTACACTGGGATTTTTGAAGCTTCTTTCTTTCAAGTACTTTCATCTGATGTGAGAAAGTGAGATGATAGAACCAAGGCAAGGTAGTAGGAAATTGTACCCGAGACGATACTTTCGTCAATTCTGGACTGAGAATTAGTCATTGCAAAATTTAAATGCTTCTTTATTGGAAATATAGAATACTTTCGTGGTATAGGAGAAAGTAAAGAGATAAAACCAGGGTCAGTAGTGTCTTTCTTAGAAATTGTGTTCCAAGATTACACGTAAACGTTTGGTTCTCCGACTTCTGCGACTTTTGAGGATCTAACTGGGAGGTAAAGAGGAAACGAATGTGATTGAAACGCTGATATTCGACGCAGGATTAAAGCGGAAATTCGCAACAACGGTGAATTAGGATTGGCAATCCTAGGATAGAAATGACGATTAGGAAGCGAGTGAATAGCAAGGGATTAAATTGTTGGAAAATTCACATGCTCGTGTTGACAGTGTTATTCCTGGGTTGAACCAGGTTGTCGAAATAATACCAACAACGTCATCCTGGCGGATTCACGCGTAGACAGAGACACGCATACATACGCAGAAGCTACATAAGCAAATTGTGTCAAAAAGGCAGTCCTTCTAAAACCATAAGATTGTACAAAATTATAATACACTGAATAAATAGTGTAGACACATGGATGGTTGTTAAATAATGTAAAACTATAAAACTATTTATTAGAAATAAAATAATAATACAATGTGCGGTTACGGTAAAGACTACGAATATATATATATACTCTGACAACTACAACTAACAACACAATTACAACATCATTGACCCAGCATAAGTGTCTCTCAAGAATGATCGCTAACCATTTTCGCCATATATTCCTCAAAAGCCTCCCCCAACATGACCAAATATGGTCATGCAAAGGGCCTAAAGCATCGCCAGGGTTTTTCCAACCGACCTGGCCCTCGAACCCTCGGCGACCTTCCAAGCTAAAGTCACCTATACCCGAGGTGAAAATTCGGCGATACTACAATAGTCTTCTTACAGTCCTCGGAATTTTATTTTATCAACATAAAGTCATCACAGGTACATTGGCTTTAATAATAATAATAATAATAATAGCCACAAAAAACCACTTAAAACATATTATCAAAGACCCAGACACACAAGATGATAAATGCAGAAACTGCAAGCAGTTCACAGAAACAATAGACCACATCACAGGAGGATGTAAATTACTTGCGGGCAAAAAATACGCAGAGAGACATAACACGGTAGCTAAAATAATTCACAAAGCAATTCTCAACGTCGATAATACAAAACAAGACTACACGCCATACTACAAATATACGCCAACAGCAATAATCGAAAACGAAGAGTACAAAGTATACTGGGACACGACAATACACACCGATAAAGCAATAAACCACAACAGACCAGACATCACACTAATAAAAAAGAAAGAAAAGCAAACATACCTAATCGACATCGCAATACCCAATGATACAAATATAGAGCAAAAATACAAAGAGGAAATAGAAAAATACACGTCACTAGCCCAAGAAATTAAAAGAATATGGAAACAACAGGAAGTACGTACAATACCAATAATAATATCAGCAACAGGAATAACACCATACACACTCAAAAAACACCTAACGCAATTGAAAATACCAACACACGTCCACCATGAAATACAGAAAGCAACGATACTACATACATGCAACATGACCAGAAATTTCCTCAACAATATAAGTTAAAAGCCAAGCTGGACCTGCCAGTGTCCCGTCCAGCTGCTGGAGAACTCCGGGAAGGGAGAAGAAGCATAGATATATAATAATAATAATGATAATGATAATGATGATGATTCATTTGATTAAACGGGAAGAACTTTTTGTGATATATATAATCGAAGAGAATAATAGTTTATTAATCTGTATTAAGTATAACATTGTTTTAAAAATTCTTACTCGGTATTTTATTGATTTTTCACCCTTTTTATTCGATATCAGTGATCGTTTAATTTTTATTCATTTTTTCAATCATCGAAAGTTAAATTACCCAAATATGCTTTCACGCAACACGCCATTTCGTGTCATCGAGGTGTCAGTTATTAAATATTAATAAAAACAAATTAATATAATATTTCGTGCCAAACTATTGGCAAAAAGAAATAACACAAATTAATATAAAACGAAATGTCAGTTAAAACAAATTTGTAAAATACATTTGCAAATAATTAAGATAAGTTGCATGGACCAAATGAGTAATATACGATTCATCGTACGTTAACATTTGCTAAAATTCAATAACTTGGTTCACGATCATTATAATTAATGATAACATTGTTCGTAATAATTTCATTGAATTAGTATCGAGATAATACAGATAAATTTATCAATCTCGTTCAAATCATTTTAAAAATATACCTCGATTATTTTTGAATATCTTTAAAGACGATAATCTGATAAATATCTTCAAATAATTGAGAGGACTTTAATTTCTTTGGAATTAAATATCTTTTAGAGAGAAGTTTGTCGTTTTCTCGCTGTACGAAGTCCAATTAAGATTTCTGGCAGTGTCCAAAGCTCTTTTTGTTAGCCGCTTTTTCTGCTAAGAGCGATATATTAAGCGCGCGGTTTTACCCTATTTTTCTCCACTTAGAACAGTTTGAAAAGAAGAAAGCTTCTCTCTGCTGCTCTTTGCCAGCTGATAACTTTGATTTATACGAGTGTCTTGCCCAAGGAATCGTAGCGTAAAGGCATGCGCCAAGTTGCTATCATAGATCCAGTAAAAACTCGTGACTCATGAATCATAAAAATTAATGTAAATATAAAAGTAGAAAACAAATTCTTTTGCACGTAGTTTATGCGTCATTTGCAGGAATATTGTTACCTTACATTTATTGCGTCGTAATTTTTCATATCTATATTTGTCAGTTGCTTTTGAAAAAATAATAAGCAATCGATGTCGTAGGATATAGGATCGATGACAAAAGAGTTCGAAGTGGAGATAGAATTCGATAGGATTTGTTTCCTCTTTGTTTCGTTTCACGATGACGGAATTCGTTGGAAGTACGTGTAATTCCTAAATTATCTAGAAAATATCATAAAAATAGAATTAAAATTAATAATAATAATATTTCAATTTGATTTATAAATTATTTTAAATTCTTTAAATACAAAATTTAAAAATTTTAATCAAAATATATTATATATACTTGAAATTAATCAATATATTTTTGGACATAAACTAATAGGTAAAAATATAAAATATCAATTTGAAAAATAATTTAAATTAGATTGAAATTTTGTTTGATAATTAAAGTTTGCATATTCAAACTCGTTTTACCTATCTCATTTCGTAAAGAAATTTGGTTCGAAAAATTTAAAGGGATAGTAATTCAAAGTGATAACAATTACGTTATGCTGCTTTATAATTTTTTTTTATAATTATTAGCTTAACAAGAAAGAATAATTTATTGAGCAGAAAATAATTCGAAAGAGTAATAATTACATGCTCGCAGTATGTAATAATTTTTTGGGAAACAAATTTACTTGAAAGAATCTAAACCTCGCTAACGCGAATAATTCGAAGAAAAATGAAAAAATTAGAAAAATTTCAAAGAAAAATTTACGCGTCCGAACTTATTCCATAAACTCTCCACTTATTCCATATTCACTGCACACAATAATTCAAAATACCAAACTAAGTTATCAAATTAAGTTATCATAACTTATAATGAATTTCGGGCATTAAATTCACGTATTTCATCTTATTCTACTTATCCCATTTTGTTAGATAGTAATGATAACAACAACAACAACAACAATAACAATAACAACAGTAACTTTATTTTCACGTTTAAATCCTTTGGTGTACAAAATTACAAGTAATTAATCTTCAGAATTCAGAAGGTGCAACAAGTATCTCATAAATTCATCGTAGGGAAGCGAGAAATTCCACGAAACGCCATAATTATTTACATTACATATAATACCATTAATGCCAATAACCCTTTCACGAATGCAAGAAGAATTTATGTCAACAATATCGTGTAAACGATATGACATCTGCAGTAAGAAGAAAATTTCAAGATCACATCGATAAAATTAAACAATAATTCTACGATGCACATGATATTCACGTTGCATTTATTGGAGATACGGGCCGTGGTGGCGCTAGTGAGTTAAATTGAAAATCGTCTTAAGGCTACTTTAAAACGCTTACTCGCGAATAATTGCAATTCTAGAATTCTTTCCATTAAAGAAATGAACGAACTTGAACGATCTGGTGACTATACCAAACAAAAATCGCGGTTAGCAATTCCTTTATACCTAATCAGCGACTCGTTCTCTGTATCCATCGCTATTGAATTAGAAAGCGAGCCGACGAAAAATTAAAACGTGGGTAAAATAAAACTCTCCGTATTTCAATAGAGGTTAAAGGATTTAACACTAGATTACCGGAGGTTGGGTATATACCTATTTTGCCTGAAATGAGTCAATTCGACTCAAACATCAAAATTGAAGTTTTTCAAAACAAATAAAATTTTATTTTAAAGAAACTTGATTCAAAACAATTTTTACATATATATTCTGTTTTCAAAATACATTTTCCGCAGATTTTTGCGAGGCAATACGACCCTCATTCGACAGGGTTGGATGACGGTACTTGGGATTCGGCTAACAAGGGGCCTGTCTCAACGTAAGTGTGCACGCGTGGTACCCTTGGACCTCGATGGGCTAAGGAGCCATAAACTAGTAAATTGCCAAGTTTGAAAATGAAAACTCTCGCATCAGATTGTTTACAAAAAATTTGTATGCACAAGAAATAAGTTACACGTGTGTAAAACGACCAATTTTAAAAAGATTTAACGAGTCAATTTGACTCACGTCCGTCAAAACAGGTATAGCACATATGGATTTTTGGAATTAAGGAGTAAGGAGAGGAAGGAATTAGTATTTGTATACATTTTATAATTCTATGAAAAAGCAACATATGTTTTAAGAAAAATTATTTAAATTTTTCTGTATATATATATAGGAATAAAATCGTAAATGAGTGAAATTGACTCGCTCCGGCAATCTAGTGTTAATCTATAAACACTTAAGGGAGCATGACGGACAGGGTACGTCTCTTCACGACAACTGACTCCAGATTTTTGGATTTTCTTCCACGAAGGGAAAAACTTTCTCATTACATCCAGACTCTTTCAGACCATGTCATAAATTCCTTGGATTCTGTATTAAACGATATAAGTGTCAAACGTTATTGCTGCTTGCTACAACACGTTTCCTAGCCAAATTTCTCACCATCTCTCGTTCCTATCAAAGAGACCACATCGAAGAGTAATTTCCAATAAAGCATCGAATACAGCGAGACAAGACGTAAGGATTCATAAATACATCTTCAAACATCTGCAACAATTTTGCAACCCGTGTCTTTCCGCCTGCTAATCTCGAGAAAGCTCGGTATCTGAGCGCGAGGAGCTGAGATTGACTCGTTAAATTGCTGGCAGCGATTTAGCGTGCAGCTCCGACTGGTCGAACGGCGCATAAATCCAATGAAGCCTTCAGTTCTCTGTCTTAGTCGAAATCATAACCGTCAAACGCATATCCTCTAAATGCAGCGTGCCAGGTACTAAAGTCAGTGTCACTGTGCTCGCAAACATCTTTCACTCTCCGTTTGGCGAACGCCGCGGAACTTCCGAGGGCAGACCCTGCAGCCTGTGAGCTGGAGGAACGAGGAAGCTTGGATTAATAAAGCAGAGCTTATACCAGCGACTCGTATTTATAGATCAACTTGCAAATAAGCCACGTTAGTCGCGTTCAATTACACGCCTTCCGCGTTGTTTCGATACGCTTATGCTCGTTTAATCTCCGCTTTTCATAAGGCTGGCTGCTATACGTCCTTGCTCGACTTCCTGTAAAATTGCGAAACCTTCGCAACAAGGAAACTGCTCTAGATCGTGTTTGGTGACGCAGATCTAAATTCTGTGCCGTTCGACCAGGAAGGAAGAGGAAGTGGAAGACTTATCCATTTTTGGTACGAGGAAATTTGGTTTAAGTGGTGACCTAAGTGGATGTAGTTTGAGTGATAAAAAAAGTTCATTTAGTACGTGAGTGAAAATAATTTCAAATAATAATTATTTCAAATAATTTTAGATTTATTAATATTTCGCGAGTAAATTTAATTTCGTTGGTGTTGGTGAATAGACATAATATTATTATTCTAAATGATAGAGGAAATTTTAATTGTCGTGTATGTTATAATTATTTAAAAAATTAAACGAGGTAGAAATTATTTATCATTTAATATTGTATTAAATTAATATCATTCAATATTTGCTATGTAAATCTAATTTAATTGATGTAGGTGAGTAAATACAATGTTTTAATGTAAATGCTATTGGAAATTTTCGTTTGTTATGTCAATGATAATTATTTTCAAAGAATGTGTATCAAATTATTTACCTAATCTTATTAAATATAAAATTAGCATAGAAAGAATTCAATATAAATTTTTGAGGATTGCAGCTTACAAATCCGGGCACAGAATGGACTTTACCGATCACGATTATGAACCAATCTTAACCCTTTGCACTCGGAGATATTTTGGTTACAGAAACATAGTAATTCGGAGACTTCCTGCCATAAAGTCGACGATATTTTCAAAACGGTAACTAAGAAGTACAGATTAATTGTAAGATATAGAATTATTTTACCTCGATATTCCACGCGTCGTTGGACAATTTTAAATTTGAGATATTAATTAACAATGATCTCTAGAGTTTGATTACATGGTGACTACGAGGCGCCTCTCGAGTGCAGAGAGTTAAAAAGACTAAACCTGAAATCTCTTCAAGGTCGTAGAACGATTTTCGATCCACTATTATTATTTAAATTAATTAATGGCGTCATTAACTGTTCTGCTCTACTTTCCTCTATCAATTTTAATTCGCTTGCGAGATCACTGAGTTCATTGCGATC
>NW_016914047.1:73482-84774 GCF_001483705.2 Eufriesea mexicana | reverse complement strand
GTTAACAAATTAATATATTTATATAATAATATTTAAATATTGACATCAATTCGCGATATAATATTTTAAACAAAAAGATTCACGCTATCTAGAAAATTCTTCTCTATCTCTCGCTCTCTCCCACTCTTATTAACACATGTTTACTATTTGACGACTCTCGCGTAACTGTTCCATTCTGGCACATTCTTCTAAACATTTTTTAACAACATTCACACTAGATTCCACTCGCACATATTATATTTGTGTCATCTCAAATGACTTTCATTTATTCAACCTCATTCGCATTCACACATATAAAACCACACTCACAGTAATAGGCATGGGGTCCCATGGGTCTCGAGGAAAAATAAATTACACAGCTTCGTCTTTCGAATGTTCTGTAACCATTACAAATCTATAACATTCTATAGAATATTCTATATTATGGATCTATATTATAGAATATAAAATATTATATATGTACTTGAGTTGATCAGTCATGTAATTAATACCACGGTTTCTACAGTAATCGCGTGGATAGAAATGGAAACCAATTCTTTGTACGTTTTTTAACAGTTAACAAATTAATATATTTATATAATAATATTTAAATATTGACATCAATTCGCGATATAATATTTTAAACAAAAAGATTCACGCTATTTAGAAAATTCTTCTCTATCTCTCGCTCTCTCTCTCTCTCTTATTAACACATGTTCACTATTTGACGACACTCGTGTAACTGTTTCATTCTGGCACATTCTTCTAAATATTTTTTAACAACATTCACACTAGATTCCACTCGCACATATTATATTTATATCATCTCAAATGACTTTCATTTATTCTACCTCAATACCATTCACACGTATAAAACCCAATACTCACAGTTTGATCCTCATTTTTATAATTTCTGAAATTGCTTCATGTTTTCTCAAATACAATGTGACTTCTAAACTATACCTAAACTAACCACGCTAATTTGAATTAATAAAATAGAAGTAACGAATCACGTTGTTTTTTTAGGTAATAAACTGCAAGATATCTCTAAAATCTAATAGCTATTGGGATAAACTTGCCGAATAAATTACCTTATTAGAGCTTCTATTATTACAG
Organism: Eufriesea mexicana; assembly: GCF_001483705.2. Lineage (NCBI taxonomy): Eukaryota > Metazoa > Arthropoda > Insecta > Hymenoptera > Apidae > Eufriesea > Eufriesea mexicana. Next base: position 83,679 of record NW_016914047.1, on the reverse strand, counting down.
ATAAGAAACAATTCGTGAAGTAAAGTTGAGCAACTACGGTAAACAGAGGTTTAAAGGTAAACTCAGGTAAACTAAGATAAATTGAGGTAAACTGAGGTCACTTACATCAGCGATAAATAGCAAAGTCATCCGCCAAGGCTGAAAACAGATTTATCTCGAGAACCTTCTCAAGTCACTCCTTTTTTCTTCGTCAACAAACATTGAAATGGAAGTGTGAAACAAAGGCCAACGATCAGCGAATAAAGCAAACAAAACCAATTACGAGGTACTTCTTATTTTTGTTTATTCTCTGTTTTTCCTCTTCTAAGATTCCTCGACTTTGTCACCATACGTCTCGTACCTGAAGAGATATTAAGAAGATCAAATCGTTCGTGCCGAGAATGTAAATATCGCGAATAATTTGGAAAAAGTTAATTTTTCAAATATTTTTTAAATTTTAATTTTCAACGTTAAAATTAAACACCCGTACATGTTTACATTGAAAATTGAATTCCGTTGCCGGAAATGTAACTTCCAACGAATTCTTCTTATATAAACGAAATTATCATTTCCTTCCTCGAGATTTAAATTTCTTAATTTCCCTTCCTTGTGACCTTTTCCTTCTCTTGCCGCTTGATAAATTTCTGCTGATTCTGTCTCTCGTGAAATCCTATTTTTAACCATTGCTGACCCACTTTCTCAAGATTTGAAAACGTAAATTGAACAAAATTATTTCATAATGCTATTTTACAAGTAGCTGAATGCGTTAAATGAAATATTTTGAAAAATAACGTCGAGATTAAATGCTAAATATTTATCATTTTTCAAGTTTTGAAAAATCCTTTACTCTTCGTTTATAATTATTTTCCAAAAAGATTTATAAAAGACTGGATATTCAACTTTTCTAACATTCCTCAAAGATTTACTTATTTAGAAAAAATTATAATTCGACAATAATACTAAATCGAAAGCGCTAAACGATTTAAAAATAATCGTGGCTTATTGAAATATTCAAATTTGACGGCAAGTAAAAGGGTGCCATCTATGGAAAGCGGGATTTTCGAAATTGTCGAGTGCCATTTTTAACTTTACGCGAGTCATACAATTAGTATCTAACTTTGTAAATATTTTTTACTATATTCAGATTAAACTATCCACATTTCCTGAAAAACATTATTTCTTCTAAAATATTTAAAATTTTCGATACTTTTTTAACCTTTTTGCTTCCATCAGATTCATATGGACCTAAGCCATTTTATAAAACTTATGACTCACTCATAAAATAAATAGTAAATAATCGAGATAAATAATGTTCCTCATTTTTTGCCGATCTCGTGCAGTTTTTGTTCGTGGTGAAATATTCCGAAATTTATTACGTTTTGAATACATACACATATACCTAAATAATTGCAACTGTAGTAACCTATATATAGGATACCAAAAGAAATCGCGAATCGGCTATTGCCGACAAAAACAAATTGTAAACCGATCGATATCTTCTAGAAGCAAATCGAAAAGTTATTCTATATAACAAAATTAAGTTGCGTGACTCCTCTACGGGGAGGTGAAGCGTTGGTTAAGGAAAGCATAAAAGCGTGGTCATTGACAGCCAAAACAGAGTCCTTAGAAATCGGTTGTGACCAGCGCAAGCGTGAGTCGCTTGGTGTTGGAAAGAGATTTTTAAAAGAGTGCGTCTTTGTGTGTTTTCGTTATCTTGGTGTTCTTTCCTTTTTTTTCCCTAAGTTAAATCAGTTTACGAGTTTTGAGTTTGCGTTATCGCGTTCTTGTTCTTTCGTGAATTTTCGGTGTCTCGAGACCAGTATTCGCCATCCTACATATATATTACAGTAAAAATCTGAAATCAATTAAAATTAGTTTTGACCAGTCATCTAATTCTAGGATTAACTGTACGTTTAATAAGAATACACAGAAATGTACCGATGTAATATTAATATGTCGCTAAAAATTTATTGTTCTTATAGAGCGTAAGAATGAATGAAAATTGAAGTATGCAGAATTTTTGAATCTTATTGGAAAAATATTTAGAATTTTATATCTAAAAATATACGATATCGATGAGTTTAGATAGAATAGTTCTTCTATTTTTCGCCGGATATTTTTTTTTCACATTGTTAGCTTGGAAAAAGATAATCGTTTTGGTACTCCATTTCTGTTTTCTATTCCATTTGAAAACGGAATAGAAATGGAAAAAGTATCCAATTAATAGCATCCACTCCAGCGATTTTTAAACTAGCAAAAACCATCAAAGATATTTTCACAATTGATAAAAAGAAATCGATAAAAGTCACTTCTGCCAATATCGTATGAAATAACGTCGTTCTTTCAGCTTCTCGAAATAGCATACTTCGAACTTTTCAATATAAAGAGCGTTTCGAGTAATGCTACCAAATTTTCAGGAATAAATCGAGTACAGAAAATTTTCAATAAAAGCTATTTAGGCAAATAGGTTTTATTTGACACAGTTTTCGAATTATATTTATCTTCTTTCATCTAAATAACAGTTTATCGAGTTTATAGCAATAAGATGAAGCAATAAGATTAACATTCAAAATTTCAAACGTGTTGAGAAACTTACATTTAACCACTAGTTCAAAATTTTCTGCAGGTATTAGCTTCGATAATACGTTGTAAAATAAATATAATATTAAGTGAAATAAATAAAAACATTAATATTTTAAATTATACAATAATATTCTGCGCTGAAATCATTTTGATGGTTATTAAAATGAAGAAATATTTATAATTCGAGCGAAGTAAAGTAATATATACATTTACGTGAGCTGTTCTTATTATTTTTTAATTTTCATTGTACTCTAAGGTTAAACCTACACATTTTAATAAATTTTACGTGCACCGGTTTGTCTTTGTTGTCTAATAATTATTTCCTGTTTATTCTACTAACAATAAGAGTAATTAATATGAATTATTTAATAAATATATAAAATACACGTTTATTAGAATTTGTATTATTCTCGAGTTTCCAGTTCACCTTGTTCTCACAGCCCTGCATTTTATTACAATTGTATAAAGATAATATTGAAAAAGAGAGATCTTTTTCTTGATTTTCTCACGTACAATTTAATAAATTGATTTTACAAATTCGCTCTTCTTTGCTCGCTTCTTGTAAATACACACATACAAACATGCAAATGTTACCAACTTGTTAGCCAGTGCCCTGCCAACACGCGATAATAAATTTCACATGCAATGATTCGTCTTTATGATTCGAAAATTGCACTCATAAAAATGGACGATAAAAGAATTCAAAAAGAAAATAACGAAAATAAAGTACTTAATAAATACATAGAAAATAATTGGAATTAACACTAGATTTACGGAACCCATCAATTTGACGGAAGGGTTGCTCCAATTATACGATGGTAACCGACTTAGTTAACTTATATTAAGACTGTTAATATAATATTGTGAGGCGGGTTTATAATAATATTCTAATAAGAAGATCTCGTCGCTAATACTATTTCCTAAGGACTCTGTAAACTCTGTCTAACAACTGTCTCTCAGTAACTCCCGAAGGAACTCCCCGAAGGAACTGTCCCCAGGAACTCCCATGTACCCTTATTTAAAACCGTACACTCTATCCTCTTCCATACCCATGCTCTCTTTCCCAATCACGCTTTCTCACAGACTCTTCACTCGCAACCGATACTTCCATAAACATCCCGTCTACACGATCCTTGCGCACGGTCATTCATCCTTCGTCACGCACTCCAGATAATATTCCGAACGCTCGAGCCAAACCCAAGACGGCTGTTTATTGTCTTCTCTTTTCGGGCTGGCATTCCAATATATATATTCTTACTGTTTTGCTGCGTCGCGATGGAATGCTGCTGGATTCGGACTGGTCGTAAATCCGTCTCGCGACCTCGCAATGTTGCCCGCAAAATTAATCTTGGGCAACTGTTTAAGTTGCACGAGCGTAAAGGAGTCGTGTCTTCGACGTTTCGAAGCAAACGTGGCGTTTCGTTGATTTTGAGAGAACTGGTGTCTCTGAAGTGTCGAACGGAAGTGAGCTCCTCGATCTTCCTAAGATCGGCCTTAGGGAAAATCGGAAGCTCGCCAAATGTAATTGGCTGTTTTTGACCAAGGGCGTTCCCTTGGTTCGCGAATCGGTGACCTTGGAGAAAGGGAAGGTTCCCCAAAAAGTAAACGATAGTGGAGGAAACCCTCTCCTCCAAGGTGGGGTACCTGGGGTCCACCCGCGCGCTGGTCACCCCATCGGTCGTTTATGACCCCTAGCGAGAGCCTGAGGCTTCCAACGTGTGCGGACCACGTGGAGCCCTCAGGCTTATTGTCAGCCAAGTCTTAAGAGCCGTCGCCTAATTTCGTTAAATTAGGGATTTCCAGGATTCTCGTGTTCCGCGACACGAGAAGCCAAAGATAAAAGGTAAAGCATTCGAACATGCTGAAGGCATGGAGAGGAAAATTCCTATGCCGAATTGTCTGACCCTAAGACCTGGCTGTTCGAAGACCTTAACGGGTTTTCCTTGTTCCTCCACGGAACACTTAGAATATATAATTGTTTTTAAATTAAATCAATCGTTAAAAAAAAGGCACGTGGTTTCCTTTACTTGTCAATGTGACAGGCGTCCTTAGAAATAGGTATACAGATAGCGTCCGTAAACGTAGTGTTAATGAATTATGAGTGAAACGAATGAAATGAAAATGGAGGAGAAAGGAAAAAGTAAAAAGTAAAATAAGGAGTAGAAAGAAGGGGCGAATTGTCATGGTAGATTGGACGCGATATTAGAACGCAACCCTCTAAACCCTCTTATACCAAATGCCACAGTCTAATGCACTTGACGAGGACCGATAGTGGTTGGAGGAATAACGGCGTGCTCGTTCACCCATATAGTAGCAGCTACTTGTAGAGTAGCCGGTGCTCAAACTATCTACTCTCTGAACTTTCGAGTACCTAGTCAAGCACCATGTATCAGTAGGCGTGTTTGCGGGACTATGCGCGCGCTTGTCTCTACGAGGACGAAGCTGAAAGAAGCCTGAGAACCGGTAACGATACGCAACAGATAAAAAGGAAAAACGTGGAAAAGGGACGAAGGAGAGTAGTTTAGATTTTTAAAAGAGAAAAGAAAGAGGAAAACGTATGCTACGAATTGTATACCGAGCAAATAGTTTACGAAAAGGCGGAGAAAGATACGATACGCGACGATAGTACGAATGTTATGGCAGTAATTGTGGATGGAAATGGACACGAATAACTTCTATGTTTTTTAACAATTAATACGTTAGTATATTTAGACAACAATATTTAAATAATGAAAACAGCTCGCAACAAACTATTTTAAAGAAGAAAATTGATTAACGCTTTCTAGAAAATTCTTCTCTCTCTTCTCACTATTATTAACCATTATATACCCACGTTTCCTCTTTGACGATTCTCAGATAATTGTTTTATTCTGACACATTCTACTAAACATTTTTTCGAAAATCATTCATACCAGACTGCACTCGCACATATTATATTTATATCATCGCTTCAATCCGATTAGAATTTTCATATTCTTAGTTCATAAATTGAGAATATCATAATTAAATTGTCTTATTAATTTAACACATCGAATAAGTGCTGCCATAGATAAATTTTTGAGTTGTTGCAAAGCTTTTGTACGAAAAACGCGGTATAGGAGAACGGTCTTGTGGATAGAAATGGAAACCAATTCTTTGTACGTCTTTTAACAGTTAACAAATTAATATATTTATATAATAATATTTAAATATTGACATCAATTCGCGATATAATATTTTAAACAAAAAGATTCACGCTATCTAGAAAATTCTTCTCTATCTCTCGCTCTCTCTCGCTCTTATTAACACATGTTTACTATTTGACGACTCTCGCGTAACTGTTCCATTCTGACACATTCTTCTAAACATTTTTTAACAACATTCACACTAGATTCCACTCTCACGTATTATATTTGTATCATCTCAAATGACTTTCATATATTCTACCTCATTACCATTCACTCACATAAAACCTACATTCGTACTCTCATAAAACCAATACTCAAAAATCGTTCTTCCTTGGTTGCCATTTTAAGAAATTAACCTGATCACTTTTCCTGAATGATTTACAAGAGAAATTCCTTAAGTATTCCTTATAGTATGTTTTTATAGTATTATTTTCCCGGTTAGTAAAATTCGTCATAGTTTTTAATACTGCAGTAGCCAATGATAAGTCAGAACTGTATTTATACAACTTGCTTTATTTGTAATAACTTTCTAGACTACTGTTATAATGTTATATTGTTTTTATTAATACTTTATATACGTACGTATATCGTCACTAGGTCGGTTTTATTGGACGATGATCAGTGACGGATGACTCTCTAAGGAAATTGCGTATGCCTTGGAATAGTTAGTGGACTGTATATTTCTTCTTGTTGCGTATGATGGACAACGCCTTGATGATGAGGAGCGTGTATATTGTTCCACAGTAGATTTGATTCCATGTTCTGCGAAAGTTATCTTGATACTATGTGCTTTTCTTCCGTGTGCTGCAAGGTGTAGCGTTTATAAGAACCCTAGAGCTGTGTATTTTACTATCAGTTGATACGAATAATGGAATGTCCGAATTTATGGTGCAAGAGTAGGGAAAACGAGCTGAAATATTATCCCATACACCAGGTACTTGACGTATATGGTGGCCAAGTGTCGATGTGCCACCTTGTTTTACCTGGGGTGCGGGGTCGGTAATATGGTATTTCCTAATGCGAATAATAATACCGCCAAAACGGTATTCCAAGGATTAACAATGTAGAGTGTTTTATATTATAAACGTAATTACTGTCTATAATATTTTTATAGATTTATATTTACGTATAATATAGTAGTCAGTATGTAAATCTAGTGTAATGTGGTACACGATATACTAAATATAGTTTATTATGTACGATATAATATAGAGTGTATAAATATGGTACAGTATGGTGTGTAATATATTGTATTTGGTATATCGTATACTATATTATACTATGCGAAGTAACGATATAGATGTATCAACAACTTTCACGATTAATCGTGAGTATTATGTAATTGTCTAAGTGTGAATAATTTTATTTTTCAGTTTATTCATTATTATTATTATTTGTTCTTTATACGTCGCAAAAGTGTCGTACTCGAAGGCATATATCGCTTCTACATTTTATTTCTGTATTAATATTTAGAAGCACCACTCTTGGCTCGAATAACAGCTCTAAGAAGTATGCGTTTCTGAAAAGTCCACACTTAACCATCCGTCTCATACAAATACTGTTTCCGACCTGGACTCCATTATCCTGGCTCTTAAGGCATGTCCCTGTTAGGATAGTCTTACCAATGAGTCCCACTTAGTAGTTAGACTCTTGATGAAAACGTTCCTCTTCTTACACACACCCACTCCCTTTTTGGTTTCTCCAGTAAAAGATTCTGAGAACAGTGTGGTTAAAAATAATTCAAAAAATTATTTATTTCAAATACTGTTTTTCAATTTTGTATCTACGATTATGGGAATCCTTTTAAAATTACGTGGTCAATGTTTAGAAATGTTCAATCGATTTTATTAAGTGGAAAATAATTTTAGAAAATAGAAAGTAATTTGACAACTTAAAACATCTCGGTTACTTTTTATGATCCGAAGCAATATTAAAGAAAATCGTTGTTTGATTCGGAAGAACAAATATCGTGGTAAACAAATTTCCTCAAGAAGCGAGATATTACAGGTGATCGAGTTATTTCATTCCCATTCTGTCTAGAGAAACACGGAAAAAGAAATTTGTATCGAAGAATTGTATTAAAAAATGATTCCATTAAAATAGACGATCATAGCTATTTTACGCTAAAAATGATTTTATATCGATCGATTTATTTGGTAAACTCGCGAAGGGAGAATAAACGAATTGAAATGAAATCAATAAAAGGATCTAAATTAGATTACAAGTGTATTTTTGTATATTTTTTATTATACAAGTGAAATTATTAATTAATTTAATTTTGTGTAGAAATATAGGTAATCTTGTATGATCGTAAAATGTATCTATAAAAAATATCTACAAAAATTAAATTAATTACTAACCACCTTGTACTATCTGTACATGTATACGAACATACGTATATGTGCGTGTACGTATGTAGCTTATCACATGAGAAATACGTATGCCGTGTATATTGGAAATAAAACACTAAACAGAGAATGGCGCACAAAGACGCAAAATAAAAGGAATTCAAACTGAGGAGAGTAGATCATTAATGCGAAACAAACTGAACGAACAACCTTGCTGCTGTAACCGAGTGCACACAATGCATCTAAAGTAGCGTCAAAAGTATACAATTACTGCTTCGTCGACCTCTTACGGAATGTGGAATGAAAATAATGTCAGAAATAATGGACGTCAATTCACTCTGAACAAGAAGCTAGCATTAACCTCATCTAATTTAATCAGAATTGTTCTCGCAAAAAGCTTCTCAATAATAATAGTAATGATAATAATAATAATAATTATAATAATAATGTAGGATGGCGAATACTGGTCTCGAGACACAGAAAATTGACGAAAGAACAAGAACACGATAACGCAAACTCAAAACTCGTAAACTGATTTAACTTAGGGATTTTTTTTTAACGAAAACACACAAAGATGCGCTCTTTTAAAACTCTCTTTCCAACACCAAGCGACTCACGCTTGTGCTGGTCACAACCGATTTCGAAGGACTCTGTTTTGGCTGTCAAGGACCACGCTTTTATGATTTCCTTAACCTACGCTTCACCTCCCCGTAAGGGAGCCCCGCAACTTAATTTTGTTATATAGAATAACTTTTCGATTTGCTTCTAGAAGATATCGTTCGGTTTACAATTTGTTTTTGTTGGCAATAGCCGATTCGCGATTTCTCTTGCTATCCTACAATAATATTAATAAATAATAATAAACCCCGCATTTTGGGAGGGGCGGAATACCCCAACAGTATTCCCCGCTTGTCGTAAGAGGCGACTAAAAGGGAAAACCATTGAAAATGGAGACAAAATGTAGAAAATGCCTGGGAGAAAGGACACTGCGTGGGGTTCGCCAGGGCACGCCCAGAGCCGATACCAGGCGTGACAGCAGATAGACTATCGGGGGCAATTATCTGAGCAAGCGGGACATTGCTGGGAAACCCGAAACTGAGACAGCCGGAATAAAAAACACACGAAATACACAAATGCAAATACACACAAACCGGACCATGGATGTTTTGGAGGGAAACCCTGCAACCACCAAGGCCGGAAAACCCAGGCAACGTACGAAATGGACTGACGAGATGAATAGAGCAGTCATGCGTTACTATTACACCGCAACAAAACAAGAGACAATAGATTCAGGATACAGACCAAAAGGCAACCATATTACACACGTGCAACATCACAAGGAACTTCCTCAATGACATAAATTAAAAACCAAGCTGGACCTGGCAGTGTCCATAATAGCCATACAAGACCAAATAATAGCCACAAAAAACTACTTAAAACATATTATCAAAGACCCAGACACACAAAATGATAAATGCAGAGACTGTAAGCAGTTCACAGAAACAATAGACCACATCACAGGAGGATGTAAATTACTTGCGGGCAAAAAATACGCAGAGAGACATAACACGGTAGCTAAAATAATTCACAAAGCAATTCTCAACGTCGATAATACAAAACAAGACTACACGCCATACTACAAATATACGCCAACAGCAATAATCGAAAACGAAGAGTACAAAGTATACTGGGACACGACAATACACACCGATAAAGCAATAAACCACAACAGACCAGACATCACACTAATAAAAAAGAAAGAAAAGCAAACATACCTAATCGACATCGCAATACCCAATGATACAAATATAGAGCAAAAATACAAAGAGGAAATAGAAAAATACACGTCACTAGCCCAAGAAATTAAAAGAATATGGAAACAACAGGAAGTACGTACAATACCAATAATAATATCAGCAACAGGAATAACACCATACACACTCAAAAAACACCTAACGCAATTGAAAATACCAACACACGTCCACCATGAAATACAGAAAGCAACGATACTACATACATGCAACATGACCAGAAATTTCCTCAACAATATAAGTTAAAAGCCAAGCTGGACCTGCCAGTGTCCCGTCCAGCTGCTGGAGAACTCCGGGAAGGGAGAAGAA
>NW_016914047.1:47686-71907 GCF_001483705.2 Eufriesea mexicana | reverse complement strand
GAGATATTTGCGATTAAAGTTTTATTACTTCGGTAACTACTGATTTATTTCTTGTGGTTTTCAAGTGGTGATGTGGCTTAATAGCGACACCCGAAAATTCCTATGATGCAGGGTCCGAGGTTCGACTCCTGTCTCTAGTTGGTTTTTCTTCTTCGATCTATTTTTTATTTTATATTCATTTTTCGCCTATGAAAACATTGTAAATTAACAATTGTAAATCAAATTTCTTAATCAAAAAAATTTATTTTTTACGATTTCTTATGCTAGTATATATTTGTTACGGAATAATAAGAATACAACGCAAGGAAAACAGTTTTCTATAGCAATCTTATTAACCCTTTGACTGCCACGCCGAAATCACGTGTTTCCCACGGGAAACGAGAGTGCCCCGCTAGATGCAAGATTTATTCTAATATATTTTTAATGTTCTAATAAAAATTTTTAATCGTTCAATGAGGCACTTTTTATTTCAAAGTATCTTCTAATTAGCGGTTATATTCGAAATGTACTAATTGTCAATTTTCATTCGATGTTGTTCAATGCAGTTTAAGTAGTTGAAGCGCTCCGGTCAGCAACGACCATCGTGACAGTCAAAGTGTTAATATCTAGTAAATATTTTAAAAACTATCGAGTAGTGGCGGCTATAACGATATATATTCTTGAACTGCATGACGAAATCTGCAAACCTACAAAGTTTCAATTAAATCGGTGGCCCGAAGGACTTGCACCCTTTTTGTAAGCCCTTCCAGCATACAATTTTCATCGTCGGAGCAATTTCAAAAAATTATATCTCGGCAACGACGAATCGTACGATGGCAAATCAAATTTGATTTTGCAGATGAAAAATAGTACTATATGATGCAATGACGCGAGATAATGAAAAAGATGTCATACTGATTGACATAGAATAGGAAATATTTACATGTAACAGCATGTAGTGTTTGTATGGAAGGATGAGTGTGGCGAGTATGCGTGAAAGTTTTGTATCAGCGATCTTAGTCTTAAATTTATGTTATAATAATGAGCGTAGTGTGGTATGGTTTAGGTGTTTTGTATACGGTATGACTGAAGAGAGTGAGAGAGTGATGTCGGAGAGTATATAAGAAGAAAGCACTGCGAGTTGGGAAAAAGGATAATAAACGTTTGACTAACATTACGATACATCGTAATAAAAAATTACTCTTCTCAAAAATGGAGTTTCTTCACAGTTTTTATCTTCAGATATCTTCTACGTCTGATATGATAGCTGATTTTTTCTACTAGATTCAGATTCACTTTTCATATACAAGACTCAAGGCTCGTTTACCCGATTAGTACCTGTGCTACCATTTTTATTGAGATATTTTAACCATTTCCTTGGATATACGCGAAAGAAAACGATATTTTATAACCTTTTGAAGTTAAAATTGAAAAATTGTATATGAATAATTCCAAATTAAATATACACGTCTGTTTTTATCCGAGAGGGTTGCATTTAAGCGTGGTCTCTTAGCTATATAGATGTGTAAAATATTAGCGAAAGTATTATGTTTTATCCCTTTGAAAAAAGGGGTCTTACCGAAACCATATTTTTTCTCGCGTTTACCTATATAATTAGATCTACGAACTGGAATTCACGCGAATTCACGATAAATCTTATATGAGTATATTTTTTAGGAGCTATCAAAGATGGCTGAACAAGAATTTGTTCAACTTTTGCAACCTTCATAGCTGCAACGATATATCTGTAATCGTTTCACCAAAGTCGGTTAACGCCGGACGATAATGACAGAAAATTCGAGTGTGCTTATAGTAATTACAAGTTATTTAATATTCCGAGTACAATTATTATAGGTATTATTCTTTTACAGGTTCTTTACTGTGTATCGTTGACATACAGTGCCTCATGAAAGTATTCGAAAGGTGTACATATTTTGTGGGTGTACTTTAAATAAAAAATTCTGATTTTAATGAAAACAGGCATGTACGCGAAGCATGACCAATTAAACGTGCACGAATCTCTTTTATTTGCAGATATCACTTCGAGTAGATGAAATCGTTACTCAAAATTGTAATTCTATAGCTGTTTCTTTTTAAATATAACTGTATAACGATGCGAGATAAGCTTATCAAGATTTATCAAGTACAGGCAAACCTCCTACAACACGGTTTCACTATAACACGATTCATAAATTGCGGGAACCCTCCTATAACACGGCATCCTAGAACACGCGTTGCAAGAAGATATGGTCCCCTTCAGTTGAAATAGAAAACGTGCGTGAATCGTCAGAAAATGAAATTGGTGGCATATTAGAATTTGCTAAATCTATTAGAGGTGCAGGTTTTGTGGATATGGCTATTGAGGACGATCAAGATTTATTAGTGGAGGAAGAAGTCGACGAAGCGGGTTTAATGGAAATGACGTCTGAAGCTGTAAATCAAATCGATTCTGAGGACACTGGCACCGATGAAGATCGCGCAGTTAATAATTTAACATTAAAAAAATTACAAGAAGTCCTAAGCTTAGTTGAAAATCTCGAGTCATTTTTCTTGAATGCAAACCCCGAAAGAAGTCGAAAATTCAAAAGGGAGCAGCAAAACTGTTTAGCTCCATACCGAGAAATTTGCAATGACCTGTTAAGAACCAGCAAGCGAAGTGAAATTACAGATTTGTTTAAGAGGGAAGAAGATGCAAGAACTTTAAATGAAGAAAAAAGTTCTGAAAGCGAAGGCGATATCATTCCACCGAAAAAACGTTCTGGGTTGATTATATCGAGCATTGACGACGAAGAAATTTATTAAATCAAAGTTGCGTTAAATTAAAATAATATTTTTGTTTCTTTTTGTTGTGTGTTGTACGTACATTTATATTTTTAATAAAAATTAAGTTGTTTATGTAGAATTAAAAAGAAATTTGTTTTTAATAAGTTTTCGGAACGTAACTCCTCCTTTTGTACTGGCTTTGGGTCTCATACAACACGGTTTCATACAACACGGTATTTTCTAGGAACCTATCTACCGTGTTATAGGAGGGTTAAGTGTATATTATTTCATTATATCAATGAAATTGCAGCGTTTATTAAAATATGCAGGCAACTAACCGTATACAGTTGTATAGTAGCGAATATATAAAGTTTATTATCAATGGAAAATACAAATACATTTATGCAGATATAAAAGAATGTACGTGTCCTTATGGGTTACAATAATGCCTTCCATGTCCTACTGGATTTGAGACAGAGTCTTTCCAAAAAAAACAGAAGGTCCTTTTAAACCAAAATCCGAAACACGACCTCTTGACGGTCGCCCAATAGCGAAAGTCCCCTAGACCCAAAAATCACCATAGGCCTGCAACGCGCGGCACACCTGACACCATCGTTGCAAGGCTATTTATCGTAACGACATCGAAATAACGTAACTGAAACACGCAGGAAAGGCGTTTCTGTTCATCTTTCTTCGATATCAAACGACTCACGACCATGTCGGTCACAAACTAATATTCGCGAGGATTCTTCAAGGCTTTTTCACTCGGAACTCTCTCCGTATCACCAAAGGTCTTATTTTTATGCCCTTTGCCAAGCTTTCTTTTTTTGTTTTCTTACGTGGGGGAAATCTTCGAAAGATGTTCGACCCCCCCTAGGGGAGGGGTCCGGGTTATGTGGGATTCTAGCCCACTAAAACCCCCGCGATGGCCATCCTACCGCGTCCTTGGAGCGCCCTGGACTTCGCGAGCCGACGCAATTGCCAGGGCGCCCCAGCGGAACACACCTTCGCAGGTTGCCCCCCGGCGCGATGGGGGAGCACACACCACGTCCTCACTCATACTAGCATACTTGCCTCCCGGACAAGCGGGCCCCCACCCAGCTGTCCGTGATCCACCCTGGTTCTAGGTCGCAGAGGGGTGGGCGACTATCCCCCCATTCCAAAATGCCCTTTGCCAAGCTTGATGATCTACTTTTATCAGTCGCTAATTAGGCTGATTAGCGATTTACCCTCGTAAAAATTACGTCACTTTGCCGATTCGCCATTTGCCCTCGTGAAAATTACGCCACCTTGCCAATTCGCGATTCCCTCCCTGTGACGACTACGATTCCATTGACCTGCCCCTCCTCTCCGTCCTCGTAAAGACGACGTAACTTTGCTTTGCTTCTAGGAATAACCTTCCCTAACGATATCAGGTGATTTTCGATTTGTGTTCCAAAATAACACCCTGCATCGGTATTGACTGGTTTGTAATTTATTTTTCTGAAATAAGGTCCTGTATCGGCATTGATCGGTTTGTAATTTGTTTTCCTTAACCCCTTGACATACCGATAAAATAGAATTCGATGCATACGAAAAATACTATTTAACGCCTTGACTGCCACATCGAAATCACGTGTTTCGCTCAGGACGCCATGGGAGTATTTTTATTATTAGAAGCATACAAAGATCCGGGCATAATGACCACCATGGCGTCACAGGAGAAACCGTGGTCGATCATATATGACCAACGTGGCAGTCAAAGTGTTAATAATATACTGCACAATATACTCTCCGCCAGAGATAGTTTTTGACGTCTCGGAGACGTCAAAGTCTACAATGGCACGTGAAATGAATGACGTCTCTCAGACGTCATTGTATGTCAAGGGGTTAAATAAGTGTTGAGAATCAACTGCAACAATCGGCTACATTTATTGTCACCTAAAAGAACTAAATATATCCTGAAGGGAGTGGGGGTTTGCTAGACGTAGGGCACCGCGTGTCTCCTGAACCCTCACTTGTTTTCCGAGTCGTATCGTCATTGTCGTCGTCGCAGTCTTTGTTTCGCATCTGATCTGTACATTTGTAAAATAAAAAGTATGTTCGTTCAATTTCAAGAGTGCTTAAATTTCGCCACGTGCCAACAATAAGATCCTTAAATAAGATATTGGCCGATTTGCGATTTCTTTTCCTAGAAATAGCATCCTACAATAATGGCAATAAAAGAGAAACACAAAGAAGAATTAACATCCAAGTTCTCAAAAACTACCTGAACTGTTTTTACAGAAACACTGGGGCTTATAATCGCAGTCCAAGCCTAAATAATAGCAATAAAAAATGACAGAAAAGACGTAATCAAGGAAAATACAGTAATGAATAATACACCTAGGAAATGTCCGGAAATACGATAAACAATAGATCACATAATCAGTCAATGCAAACTCACGGTCGGTAAAGAGTACACAGACGGACACGATATATCTGCAAAAATAATACACCAGGTAAAACAAGCATACCGAGTTAGTACTGATAACACACCATACTACAAATATACACGAAACCCAATTACAGAAAGCGAGAATTACACGATATACTGGGACAAAACAATAATCCACGATAGATCAGATATAACAGCGCGAGATAAGCAGTGAAAGATCATCTACCTTATAGCACGTATCGATTCCGAGTGACACAATATCGTGGCCAAATATAAAGGAAAAATCGAGAAATACGGAGACCTCGAAATAGGAATACGACGAATATGGAAACGAGAAAATGTTATATAATTTATCATTGATTATATCAGCCACCGGAATTACGCCACACTCGTTCACATGCGTACAATACACACACGCATACTCAAAAAACAATGATACTAAAAACGTGTTAAACAGTCCTGTTATTCTTGCTGTCAGAAACTTAGGCCACAAGGGAATAGAATCATGTTTAGACTTGGTATTAACCCTTTGCACTCGAGAGATGAGTCTATCACCGTTTAATTAGATTCTAAAGATCGACGTTAATTAATATATCAAATTTAACCCTTTGCACTCGACGATTTTTCGGCTAGAGAAGAGTAAAAATTCTAATATTCTCTGCTAAAATACTGACGATACCTCTTTGAGCAGTAAATAAAGAATTGTATAATAATAAAATTGTAGAATTATTTAATTTCGATACCTTGAACACATATTATTTATTATTTTAAATTTGATATATTAATTAATATCGATCTTCCAAATTTTATGAAATGGTGACTGAAGCTCACCTCTCGAGTGCAAAGGGTTAAAATTACCTAACGATGTGTGGAATGTCGATGAAAAATAATTCTACGTCTTAATTTGCATATGATTTCTCATTTACCATTTTAAAAATATCGTCGACTCTATGATACAAAGTCTTCGAATTACTATTTTTCTGTAACCAAAAAGTCGTCGAGTGCAAAGGGTTAAGCCTGTTCACCGAATGTAAACCTAGATACACTGAACAATAATAATAATAAAAATAAATAAACAAATTGTTTTATAATAATAGATTTCTATTATTATTATTTAATATATGGAAAAAGATGTTCCATTTAACTAGAAACGGTGAAATAACTAGGCTATACCTAATGGATACTGTTAGATCTGCATTACCGATCAGATGTAATCGCCACATCTCGTGTTGGTCTTTGTTCTGCTGTTATGTATATGATGCGTATGTACGTGTGTGTGTATAATGATCCATAAGCAGCTCGAGCGTATTGTCCTCATTGTATAATAAGAATATAGCTGTGCTAAGTGAAATATATGTTTTAATACGAAGAGAATATTTCACTTTTATAAATTTCGAGTCACACCAAAGCACTCGATCCAACAGATATCTATACATATAATTCCCTCACGAGGCACTAATGTTATTGTACCAGGATGGATGGATGCAAGGTAGAATAACTTCAAAATCACACGTGTGGTATATATATATATATTGTAGGATGGCGAATACTGGTCTCGAGACACCGAAAATTCACGAAAGAACAAGAACACGATAACGCAAACTCAAAACTCGTAAACTGATTTAACTTAGTTTTTTTAAAGAACACCAAGATAACGAAAACACACAAAGACGCACTCTTTTAAAACTCTCTTTCCAACACCAAGCGACTCACGCTTGCGCTGGTCACAACCGATTTCTAAGGACTCTGTTTTGGCTGTCAAGGACCACGCTTTTATGCTTTCCTTAACCTACGCTTCACCTCCCCATAGAGGAGTCAAGCAACTTAATTTTGTTATATAGAATAACTTTTCGATTTGCTTCTGGAAGATATCGATCGGTTTACAATTTGTTTTTGTCGGCAATAGCCGATTCGCGATTTCTTTTGGTATCCTACAATATCGTTATTTATTATAGAAGGAATACAGACTTAAAATTTCGAAATAATTATACAAATTTAAAAAACATTAAGAAATACTTTGTCGATCAAGGAACTGTCTACGACTGGGTCGGTGTCGTTACACGATTCGTTTCGAACACGAGTGATTGGTTATTAATTAGTAATTAGACACATGGGGTAGTTGCCTGTCGGTATCGATCTCATCTACTTTGCTGACAAAAGTTACTAAGAACGTGTTCTTGCAAAAGTTGTTCGGGACGTGTAATAGTCTCCCATAACGCGATTAATTTGAATGGTGTTACAAGAAAATTAGAATTAATTGAAATCGGGAAATACGTTTTATGTAAACCGCGTTATGATAAATATAGTAATAAGACAAATCGGATTAATTTATACCGCGCTATATGGAAACCACTGCCGCGTTATATAGGAACCGTGATATAAGAAACTCAGAAATAACAAATTGAGTGAATTCTTACCGCGTTATATGGAATTCCAGAAAACTACATTCTCAAAATATCGAGTTGCGATTGATGCGGTTAATAAATAAAATTTTGTAATAGAGATGTTAAGGTAACTAAAAAATATGTCTATATTTTTCGATTCGACTTGAAACTGAATTTTCAGGAAAATCTGGGGCACTCAAATATTCACAGTTTTTTTGAAAAAGGATAAAAATTTATCACAAGCTGAAAACAAACGAATATAGTAATTAATAAAAGAAGATCATACAAGAAATAAATCGTTATTTATCAATTAGAAATTGCATTTTATACGCAATTTCAAAATCGTAAAGTTAGTAAAGTAACGTGATATTGTAATTTACGTTAATACTCACATTAATATGTAACTTTTTAAGGAAAAGATATACTTTTTGTCTTTTTTCATAGACGTTACACGTCCCATTGTCTGTGAGGTTGGTTTTTCGATAACGCGTGCGCAGGATTGGAAAATTTGAAAACGTAAATAACGCGTGACAGATGACGCGAGAATACACGCGTGCGAGTATGAGAGGTAGCCAGGAATAGGGAACAATCATTTGCGAGAGTGGAAAGCGCAAGCACGTGCAGAACGAAGCTATGAGAGGGTCCTTCTCCCTCACGGCTGCTGTAATCATCTGGTCGCAGGTATCCTTATGGTAGCACTGAGCTGGAAGGGACAAAAGGAAAGGGAAGGATGCGCGTTTCGTCCTGGGCCTGGTAATGGTCTCGTCAGTAAGGCTACTTACAAGGAGAATGCATGTCCTTCGGGTCACCGATTTAATTGAAACTTTGTAGATTTGTAGATTTCGTCATGCAGTTCAAGAATATATATCATTATAGCCGCCACTACTCGATAGTTTTTAAAATATTTACTAGATATTAACACTTTGACTGCCACGGTGGTCGTTGGTAACCGGAGCGCTTCAACTACTTAAACTGCATTGAACAACATCGAATGAAAATTGACAATTAGTACATTTCGAATATAACCGCTAATTAGAAGATACTTTGAAATAAAAGTGCCTCATTGAACGATTAAAAATTTTTATTAGAACATCAAAAATATATTAGAATAAATCTTGCATCTAGCGGGGCACTCCCGTTTCCCGAGGAAACACGTGATTTCGGCATGGCAGTCAAAGGGTTAATAAGATTGCTATAGAAAACTGTTTTCCTTGCGTTGTATTCTTATTATTCCGTAACAAATATATACTAGCATAAGAAATCGTAAAAAATAAATTTTTTTGATTAAGAAATTTGATTTACAATTGTTAATTTACAATGTTTTCACAGGCGAAAAATGAATATAAAATAAAAAATAGATCGAAGAAGAAAAACCAACTAGAGACGGGAGTCGAACCTCGGACCCTGCATCATATGAATTTTCGGGTGTCGCTATTAAGCCACATCACCACTTGAAGACCACAAGAAATAAATCAGTAGTTACCGGAGTAATACAACTTTAATCGCAAATATCTTAAAAACTATCTAGTAGTGGCGGCTATAATGATATACATTCTTGAACTGCATGACGATATCTGCAAGAACCTGCCAAGGTTCAACTAAATCCAAGACCCGAAGGACTAGCACTCTCCTTGTTAGTAGGCCAATTCCAATTCCAATTTAACATACGTTTAATGCGTCAGGAACTAGATACAGTAATATAAAAAGCACCAAAACGTACAAAAGGGTTACAAATGAAAACTTAGACTATGAGATCAATGGCTCCAGCGTGAAGCACTCGCGATCTAGAATTAAACTCAATCTACCGCGCTTACCGTTATAGGATAATATAAACTTAAGAACTATCTTATATTAGCATGCGTGTTTGCCTATGTAGAGAAAGGCGCGAAAACTATGCAGCTTTTGTTTGTTAATAGGCCCTGCCTCAGATAGGGATACTATTGGGGATGTCTAGGGATGCTATATATAAAAACCGAAGGGTTTTCACCGAGGACTAGCGTGAAAGCCCTCGAACCTTCTTCAAGTAGGAACTCATCTACTTTCTTTTTTCGACAAAAAAATACATACAAAAAAAGAAACCAAAATGCACAAAAGGGTTACAAATGAAACCATATACCACGAGATCGATGGCACCCTCGTGAAGCATTCGCGATCTTAGAATTAAACGTAAAATACCGCGTTTATCGCTTAAGAATTACATACACCTAAGAACTGTCTTATATTACAACGCGTGTGTGATTATGCATAGAAAGGCACGAAAACTACACAGCTGGGAATCCATCTATCGGCGAAGATGAGATTGATGCCGCCACAAAGCGATTGAGAGCGATGTTTACAGCGAGAGATCTATCGAGAGATCCATGAAGAATCGTTTAACTGGTTATCGTTGTATTTGCTGTCCTGTTTGTTGCAAATTTTTCAAAGAAGTAATGACAAATAATCTGCTCGATCTTCAGTTGCATCGATCTGATCGCCCAAGTAATGGCACTTCTTGCAAGGTTAGACTCAGACCTCTTAGTCACGACTCAGGATCGAAGAATTGTTATCCGTAACTGCTGAGAAAAATGAATTTGGAAGACCTCGAGCCGATCCTTGTAGAATCTGTCTGCATATATATCACGAACTGTGTATTCGATAGTACTATAACGCACATTCGAATCACACGAGGTACTGTGCGTTGCTCAAAAGTAGTCATCTCGTTCGGTTGCGGGGCAAGAGGGGTATTCCACTAGTACCGCCTACACTCTGGTTAGTAATACCCACTCTTCTATGACACTCCCAAAATTACTATCTCCAAGTTCGGTAACGTCATACGTTAACATAGGCGTAAGATATCCGCGAAAGAAACGTTATCTCAGAGTTAACTTACAATGAATTGGAAGCACTACTTCGCCTGGCAATAAACGAAACGACACCGAATGATTGGAAAGGATTTTGTGAACACGTAGAAACACTGGAACACGAATATTGGACGAAAGATGGAATAATAGAAGACGCAACTGAAGACCTAGAATTGGAAATACAAAGCAGCGAGTCGGATAAGGAATCAGATGACAATAGCTCAAAGATTTATAAAGTAAAGAAGTACAAGAGTAATAATAATTAACATCATTTATGAAAATTGATTTAAAATTTAAGATGTATTTTTTCTGATAAATTAATTACATAATTGCATCGTACTAGATAACCGTTTAAGAAAATCACACGATACAACATAAATGTAAAAAATATGTGTATAGTACATCACGTTTGCTGCGTAATGCAATGAAAAGTTAATCAAGATGCTAATTAGTAATTAATAATTGCAAATAATCGTGTGTTCATCGGAAGAATCTGAAGTTGATATACTTTTGGGATGAGTCTATGCTCTTGCATCTATTTGTTGCGTCTGTCTCGCTTTGTCTCGTTGCTTTGTTCGCTTTCTTTGTCACAGGGTGTTCTACGACCTAACTAATAGGAAGGGATCAGTTCTACCAATAAGAGAAGCGTTTTACTCTACTTCTACTATGATGTTAGAATGGTTGGGCTAGTGGGGATTAGGTCCCACAAGTTTCTCAGATGACTTCCTTTCAGCAACGCAGAGTATACCTTACAAGTGAGGTTCTTGATCACACTCGTACCATATGAATTTAAACACACGCATTTACATACTTGTATCTAAATGGAAGAAAAGATATTGCCATTAGTACAATTGGTAAGTTAGATTTCCAACTCTGACACGATATAACTATATTTATAAATGTGGCACTTACAAATTACAAGCCACGTATAGCCAGATGCTTAGGATCATGTTAGAGAACGTGGACAAGTTACACCGTGGTCAATCAGAATTCTATTTCCTTCAGTGTGAATTTTTCAACATTGTACATTGTGAAATACGAATTAACTTCTTTAAACGAGAATTTGTATTTTTTTTCCTTCATGACATAGTAACATTCGTTGAAACGAGTACTATGACCTATCACGTGATAGCATTGCATGCAGTAGAATGATGGATATAAATTAGATTCATAAGTCATAACCAAATTGGCGTCATCCGATACGGCTAGTCAATAGTCACGTGTGGATCAGCTAGCAATCTGTGTTAATCTCACTCCTATGAATCTAATTTATGTCATTCTACAATTGTCCAGAGTAGAATTGTGTCACCTAACGATTTCCTTCGTATTAGACAATTTGGAACATTTTCTTGACTATTTGAGTCCTTCGTGAGATATTTTATACAATTTTGTAAGTGACACACCTTGTATATAATTGGAAAGAAGAAATGTATCAAATCTTGCGTTAATTGGTAATTAGAAAAGTGCTCTGACTCGGAAATTTATAAGAAATCAATCTGTCACCTATTTTGTGTTGCATTCATTTACGCTATAACGATGTAAATTATTTTTGTGAAATAGCATGAAATCTGGAATAATAATAATAATAATAATAATATTATTCGAATAATATCTGGAAATAATACTGTTTAGGCCATTTACATAATCACCAGTAACATGTATAGGCATTTCTATGATACTCTAAGCTTTGTTGCTGCCATAAGGCAGCAATTTATTATTTTATTGCCAAGCGAGCAATTTTTATTTCGATTAAATTTTTATGTATCGGTTAGATTATTAATACGTTATGATTTATGTTTAATTCGTTGAAATAATCATTAGTTTATTATTAAAATATTCATATTTTATTAATAAAGAAGTATAAATAATATTTAATAATAAAATAAGTTTCTTGATATAGCGTTATTCTATTATCTCAGGAATAAGTTGCTAATAATATTCATTTTAGCTAATTCCATCTATAGTCGATATACTATCCTTAACTATACTATGAACAACGTATTCGTTATTCGTTGATCACTATGAAAGATGTTGAAAAAGCTTGAATACCTTAATCAAATGGTCAAATATATGTCATAGCAAATTTAAATATTTATAGATTAAATTCAATAAAATTTAATTTTATAATTTATTTAGATTCTATAATTACGATATTTTTATTTTTAGTTTCAATTACCAATATCTAATCCACATGATTTATTAAAAATCAAGCAATGAAAAATTGCCTTATCAAATTGGCTCTGCTAAGAAATATTATTTAGAAAATTTAATATTTTTCTTGACAAAATAGAAAAAGATTCGTACTTCAAATATATTCGATAGTTTAAAAAATTTGTGGTATAAAGTACTAATTAACTTAATTAACATAAATAAAATAATACAATTAATTTAAAATAATAATTGAAATATAATAAAATATCAACAATTGAATATAGTACATAATTAACGTAAATAAAAATTCTACTTTGATCTTCCCATAACATATCTATCAAAAGTCACTGCCAAAATGAAACGATTGAAAAATAAGGATTTAAACAAATTATAATGCTTATTAATTTTCATCCTCACTGTTACTTTGGAATAAATATTTTAGAATTTTCGTATCGTACGAGGGTTGTCCAATTTGCAAAAGAGTGTCCTGTCAAAACTATTTTATAAAAGCAACGAGTACCGAGGAAATTTTCACGGCATGCTGTGCACATGAAAACCACATTCGCAAAATACGCGTTATTCGTACATGTAAATTAGATTTTAAAAGTTCTATATAAATGTAGAAAGTTCAAAAACAGCATTAAATACTTAACCTTACCTAAAAGCTTTTACCAAAGCACGGCTTTGCTACTTTTTCACGTAAAATCACTCTCTTTCTTCGCATCATTTTCAAATTACATGGTATGCATAAGCAAAAGTAGAAATTTCTATCGAATAAAATTTTGGAAAAATATATAGTACCCAATATTGGAGGTTTTTGGTTAAAATAATTTATTTCAAAGTATATTTTTATATTTACTTTATATTTCACGATTAATACAAGCACGTCTTTACTCTACAATAATCGTACAATAACAAGATGAACGAAACGCTCCAGGATAAACACGGTTTCACCCAAAACACACACACGTACACAGACTCGCGTCTCAAACGACGGAACAGTAATATTCTAAACACAGAGATGTCACGGTTAATAATATACTAAGCAAGCAAATGTTCTAACCCTAACATCAACCTAGTAGATACCATTTTAAAGTGATCCACACTTAATGATAACAAAATGAAACCATTTTAGAGAAAACCAAAACGATTCTTTCTACGAATTATTTGCACGGTTACTAGTGTTGGGAAGATAAGTTTAGTTTCAAAAATCTGCAAAATTCAATCTAGGATATAAGGTATGAATAAATAGTTTATAAGATCTAAATTCCGAGAAAGGAATTTAAATAAATATTCGATAAGAATTGGGGGTTTAGGCGAAATGCGTTACGTACCCCTTGACACTCTCTCACGAATCGGTCTACCTCTGTAAAGTACTCAAACACAGATATACCTTCCTCGAGTAATAAAAGGCCTTAACACTAAACGTACCAAGCGGGGTCAAGTGACCCCTTTCAAAATTTACAAAATTTAATTTATATATATGTGGGATTGGAATAAGTACGGCCCTGGAAGAATGATAAGTGTGTTTGGGCTTAGAACGAAAGAGACGCGCGCAAGAGGATCGATTGCAATGAATGTTTATGAAAGTTTATGAATGCGCCTGACTGTTTAGAATACGTGACCGACCGATCGAGAAGAGAGAACGTGGGTATAGATGAGGACAGGGTGAATGCTTAAATAAGGGTGCAAGGGCGCGGGCAGAGGCAGTCCTTAACGGTCCTCAACATAGTGTCTAAGAAGTAAAAGGCGAGCGTACCCGTAGCGGGTCTCTAATTTCGTAGCCAATAAGTATAAGTTTATCGTATCTTAAGAAGCAGTAACGCAACGTTACTTTAGCCAATCCACCCACCCCGATCCTACATATATATCGTACATTCCTTGTTACTTTTTTCGCTCATCTGACTTCCTGTAAATTCTCATTTTTCTCTTAACTTATTTTTTACCGAGGAACATTCTTTACATACCTTCTGTTCCGTCGTGGAACAAGGAAGACCCGTTACGGTCTTCCAACAGCCAGGTCTTAGGGTCGAACAATTCGGCATCGGAATTTCCCGCTCCATGCCTTCAGCATGTTTGACTGCTGTACCTTTTTTCTTTTGACTTCTCGTGTCGCGGAACACGAGAATCCTGGAAATCCCTAATTTAACGAAATTAGGCGACGGCTCTTAAGACTTGGCTGACAATAGGCCTGAGGGCTCCACGTGGTCCGCACACGTTGGAAGCCTCAGGCCTTCGCTAGGGGTAACAAACGGCCGATGGGGTCACCGGCGCGCGGGTGAACCCCAGGTACCCCACCTTGGAGGAGAGGGTTTCCTCCACTATCGTGGTTTTTCGGGGGAACCTTCCCTCACTCCAAGGTAACGGACTCGCGGCCCAAGGGAACGCCCTTGGTCGACGACACTTCCAATCGAGCACGCAAGGACATCGGTTCTTTGCAACGACTTCCAATCGAGCACTCAACGACATCGGGTCTTTCCAACGAGTTCCGAACGAAACATCAGAGACGACAGGTCTCTTATAACACGAGACGATTTTCGTATCTCCTCGTTAAGTCGACGAGATACCGTGTCGCGTCGAACCGTCCATCCACATCGGGATATCTTCGCGACTTACAACCGCGAAGACGAATTATTTCGGGCGGAGACCACGCGACCAGGAAGATCAAGGGAACGACGCGATACCCCCTTGATACCTCCCTTAAACACCTTCTATACCACGAAGATATATATCATTTGACCCCCTATGGTAAGAATAGGTGTGTGTAAAATACCGGTACATTTAGTGTTAAAAGAGAGTTGTACAATTAAAGCCCATAATCCCAATACAAAGATAATCGACGACCCGGCTCTTCTTTTCCACATTGCTGTCAATACTTGTTGGGGTATTTATTCTCCTTATTATTATTATTTATTATTATTTATTCTCCTTAGTATAGGGTGGCTAATAAAAAAATAAAATCTATTACGTGATCAATCGCGACGCTGATAGAGACAAAATGAGAGACAAGAAGCATTTGCACGAGTAAATTTTATTCCATTCATTGTTGCACCAGATGCGAAAAAATTTGCATCGCGTGAAGTTTCGAGAGCTGTTTGCGCTAAACTACGACAGTCAAATATACGCGAATTGTATTATTACACAAATGAAAATAAAAAAGTACTGTTTTAAGTGTTCTTAATTGTTCGTGTATTGTACAGTTTTATAACGCGATTTTCATATAACGCGGTGCAAAAATTGCGACTTGTGAATATTGGTTTTATGAGAGTCCGAGTGTAGGTTTCATATGTGTGAATGGTAATGTGGTAGAATAAATGAAAGTCATTTGGGATGATACAAATATAATATGTGCGAGTGGAATCTAGTGTGAATATTTTAAAAAAATGTTTAGAAGAATGTGCCAGAATGAAACAGTTACGCGAGAGTCGTCAAATAGTAAACATGTGTTAATAAGAGTGAGAGAGAGCGAGAGATAGAGAAGAATTTTCTGGATAGCGTGAATCTTTTGGTTTAAAATATTATATCGCGAATTGATGTCAATATTTAAATATTATTATATAAATATATTAATTTGCTAACAGTTAAAAGACGTACAAAGAATTGTTTTCCATTTCTATCCACAAGTCCGTTCTCCTATACCGCGTTTTTCGTACAAAAGCTTTGCAACAACTCAAAAATTTATCTATGGCAGCACTTAATCGATGTGTTAAATTAATAAAACAATTTAATTGTGATATTCTCAATTTACGAACTACGTTATAAGAATATCGGAATTCTAATCAGATTGAAGCAGTTTCACAAGTGTTTGAGAATAAAACATTTGTTTCAGAAATAAATATAAACAGAAGAAATATGGAATAACATCGATGGATAAGAGTGTTGTAATGGTTAACATAGATTTTAAATATACACGTGTTGATATAACAAAGGAGCGATGTCTGTAAAAAAGGGATGAGTGGGACAAGTATGCATGGGATGGCAATATCTAATGGATTCAGGTTATCGTGATAAACGAGTATGCGTGTAACGATCGAGGTGTTGTGTGAATTGTGTATGTCATGCAATGTATGAAAGTAAGAAGAACAAACTAGAGAGATTGGGCATAGGTCAGTTGTAATTGAGTCGTAATAGTGAAAATAGGTGTGAATATGTGATTGCGAGAAATTAATTACATTTATACTTAATATTTGAGTTTTCTTTCTAATTAATTAAAAAATTGTTCTTATTGTTATTGATATTTCATCCACCTCTAATGTTGCAGTCCTAGGACCGCAATATCCCAGGTCAAGTGGAGAACTGTTTATATCCCAATTGCCAGCGTCTCTTGATTTATATACACTCTTCATCAGTTAGTTACCATTTGGGTAAACCTTAGCAAGGACCAATATATCACCCTTAAGATGATAGCCATAAGGACGCAAATTATTTAAACTTCCACCACCACAGAAGGACGTCGAAGCTATCACACACCCCCAATATTATTCACAACTAATAGAATGACACACACACCTCTTACATTTTACACCGACCAATCAGTAGATAGACAAAACTTATAAAACCACCGATAGAGCAGTCATGAAAGAATTCTCTTAAAAATCTCACGAAAACCAGACAATCATCACGACCAGACTATCATCTAGGACCCACCATCAACTCAAGCGCATGAGACAGTCACACGTCAGAACTCTCTATAGTTAAACCTTAACCAGGCCTAGTTCTATTAATTTAGAGTAGGCCTCATCCCAGCAACATTGTCGCATCCATGTAAACGGGCCTTACAACCCCGCGAATTCTCACCGTGCGAGTTGCAATATTCGGGACGCAACAGTTAACAAAGACAACTTATGATAGGAAAGATTTTAATAAGGGCTTTTGCTAGGTGCCCAGGAGATAAATTGTAAAAAGGATTTTAGTAAAACTAGACTCTTTGTTTCTGGGTAACTTCTTTATTCTCTTCGTACTCTAACTTGATGTCTAGCATCCCCATCTGTGGCTGTTGTCCTTGGGCCTCGACGAGGCCTTCCTAGAACTCCAATGAAAAGCTGTCTCCCGCCGGAAGGCAATGAGCCGCGGTGAAAATTGCCCACAAAGTATATAAAACAAATTAATGAACCGTTTAATTTTAACACGTTGGAATCTTATTTTAAATTAGAATGCGTCACCAATACGTATGAAATTAAGTTCTTTTGTTGGAAATGTGGTAGTGGCTGTCCTAGTATGTTTGGTATAAGTGTAAGAATGAATGTGTGTGACGAGTATGACTGAGAGTCGTGAAAAACAATTAGTGCATTAATGACAGTCATCAGAAAAAGACGTGTGTAAGAGTCAGGTATAGATTATATCGCAGTGAGAAGCGAATCTATTTTAAGCGATATTATTCTAATTTGTGTTGCATTGTTAAACTGTTCAATAAATATTATCACTTTATGCATTTACTCACAGGAAACAATTTTTTAAATTTATAATTTCATTATACGAATTATGTATTATATTCCATAAACCTAAATTCAAATATGTAAAAATCTACATATTCATTGCCATTCCTATTAGAAAATTTTATTTATTATCCGCGTCAATCTCAATTCGACACATTGAGAATACAGTTTTTATATAGACCTGATTTAAGTACAATTTATTTAGTTCTGAGGTTCCGTATAACACGGTACGAATTCATTCAATTTGTATTATTTCCGAGCTTCTTATATCGCGGTTCCTATATAACGCGGCATAAATTAATCTGATTTGTCTTATTACTATGCTCATCGTAACGCGGTTTCCATAGAACGCATTTCCTGATTTCAATTAATTCTGATTTTCTTATAACACGGTTTCCGCATAAGGAGGTACGAATTAATCGCGTTATAGGAGACTCGTATAATTGCTCGAAGCTATTCGTTTCAACGTGTCTATCGCTCCGGATGAAAACAGAGAAGAGCAAGAATACGTCGATAGTCTCGTTACATTCAAACGTGAATACACACGTAGCCAAGTTAATAACAATAGCAAGTTAATACTAGAATTTGGGACACGGTACACATTATACTGAATTTTTACAGCACAAGTTTGACTTGGATTGTTACTTTGTACGTATCGACGTGCTTTACTTTTCGAGGATTGACAGCACTCTGTTTCTGGCTGAGTAATTAGGCAGTCACGGATGTCATACATTAATCATACGTTAATAACAATAACAAAAATCTATATAACCATTACCACATGCTTAACCTCCAACTGGTGACATGATTGAAATTGAAACCATATTTTAGTGATGCATGACAAACTATTTGTATTTAGTAATATTTCATTTAGTATTTATACTAAAATGAAAAAAAAAGTAAAACAAATTTGTAATTGGTAATAAAAATATACATTTTGTTTACAAATTATTGTAGTATAATTAATATGACGAAATTCACGTGTATATGTATTGTGAGTATGCTACATATACTATACAAAGAAGTACGTCACTAATTGAAGGTTAAGTATTTAATGTGGCTCCTTGGCTCTCAGGGAAAGCTGTGGAGGAAACCTGCTTCAGAAATGTCCATTCGACTAACTTTTAGTGAAATCTTCTAAACCCGACTTTCTCGAAAAGGAAATCTCGTGTAACGAAAAACTATTTTACATTTTCGATCTATTTTAGGATACAGAATCGCCACTCATAGCCCCACCCCTAGAACACATACTGTTATAGTAGCAAATAGAGTTCTCGATTATCTTTAATAGTCGAAGTAAGGTTAGACCACCTCTGTGATGTATAATTAATATTTCTATATATTAGGATTTTCGTTGTATAAAGCTTCGAATTGTTATATCTTCGTAACGAGGAAATTTTCCAGTGCACAGGGATAATAATTTGAACAACCAATTGCATTTCCTACCACGTTAAACGTGCAATTGGTACTGTTGATTTTAATCATCTTACCATTGTTCGATACCTTTCCTAATCCTTCGGACTCGAAGACTTTTTCGTGGTAAACAGCAATTCGAAGCTTTTCTTAGATTTTCATAAGCTCGCTGGTACTCTTTATGCCAAAATAAAAAAAGAAAATCGTGCATTTGTGTGAGAAATGAACGAATAGAATTATTTTATTTCGATATTTCGCGCGTAGTTGTTAATATAATTATCATCATTCGTTATTTGAGTTACAGCATCGAAGCAAACGGTGACTGAGAGTCACCTCTCGAGTGCAAAGGGTTAATACTAGAATTTGGAACACGGTACACATTATACTGAATTTTTACAGCACAAGTTTGACTCGGATTGTTACTTTATACGTATCAACGTGCTTTACTTTGCGACGATTGACAGCTCTCAGCTTCTGGCGGAGTAATTAGGCAGTCACAGATGTCATACAGCTATGAATCCCTCGTTATCGACACCTTTAGGTAGCTACCTTACATACAACCTAATATTACGCAACAGACATGGCCATTATGTCCTGGGAAAAAATCACGGGATAATAAAGTTTATCTCGCGATATTATGCGTAACACGTTCGTTAAATCGGGTGAAATAACGCGGAGAACGTTCGCATCTTTTGAAATCCCTTTTGAAAAGGCGCGTCTTTGAAAGCAAACGTATTACTTTATTTAAAGAGGCTGCGGATTGAAAAAAGCTGGAGGAAAATACGCGAGTAGACGGTTGGCATAACGAAGCTGTTCTGCCAAGCCGCTTGGCATTTGAGAAGATAAAACGAGACGAATAGAGGTAAAAATAATTTCAGTCTGAAGACTCGGCTGGAAACGAAGTTCGGCCATAAGGTAAGTCGGTCAGAAAGACAGGAAATGCAATTAGAGGAACGTGGCCATGAAATTCCGGGAGGAGGAAAGCTGGCGGAACGAAAGGCGACGCCGGCGAGAAGCCTGGCGAGGCCGGAGGTAGCGACAGGATTTTTCAAAGACTTTCCTGCGAAAAGGAAGCGGGTAGCTCGCACGTTTGGCGCAATAGGTCCGGCTTAACCGCAACCGGAGGAAATGGTTACATGCGACCGAAAGGTTAGCCCCAGAATCGAACGTAATCCGATGCTATAGTCTCACAGTCCCGGACTGACCGCTTCCTTTTTACACGCCGGATCTCTCCGAGGAAAGTCATCATCGTGCTCGCAGGAAATTGATTTTCTCCTTTTTCTCTCCACCTAACCCACCGACCACTCCACGAGTTATTGTTCCTCTTGCAATTCATTTTTCCTTCGTTATAAACGTAGTTTCGCTTCCAGTTCCACCCAAAAAGGGACATATTTGGGAATTTTTTTTCAAGCAACCGGATGACTTTTCGAAACCAGCTTTCCGGTGGCTTATTTGTTACT
This sequence comes from Eufriesea mexicana, assembly GCF_001483705.2. NCBI lineage: Eukaryota > Metazoa > Arthropoda > Insecta > Hymenoptera > Apidae > Eufriesea > Eufriesea mexicana. The sequence continues at coordinate 51,066 of NW_016914047.1, read as the reverse complement.
CTTTCGAGAATGCTTGTCATTTTTCTCGACACAAAATAGTTGAAATTGTAGGAGTCGTGTAATTATATGTATATATGGGATCGGATGACTGCTCCGTTTATCCGCTCCGTATTTATTTTATAGAATTAAAAAGAATCGTGATTAGTAATATTTTTACTTTTAACCTAAAGATCTAGATGTTCTGGCTTATTTAAAATCCAGTTTTCGACGATTTGTCCTCTTGTAATATCCAGTAATGAGAAATTGAGAGAAAATACGTTTTGAATTTGAAAGAATAATTGGATAGGTGAAAAATTGTAATTATTAGAATAAAGTAATGTAGTTTTTAGAATGGTATGCACGTCTGAATGAAATGATTGAATTACAAGATTAATAAAAAACGACAATAAATATTACAAAAAGAAAGAGTAAAATCGCTTGACAAAGATCTTGAAAAGACCGTCGGTTATAAATTAATAATACTTTTTAACAACATATGTCAAAATATTTAAAATATATTATTGAACTGGAATGGTATCGATCTGAGTAAACTTTGTAAAAGAAATTATTATCCTAGATAGCTTTTCGTTTTGAATTTATAATTATAAAGTGTACGAATATTTGTTACCTCGTGAAAATTCGTCGTTTTATTTTTAAACAATTTTCTTTATTTTTATTTTTAAACTTTCTCTTTATTTTTAAACAATTTACTAATTGCTTTTTCATAATATATTAAATTTGAATATATTTAATGTACATATAAATATGATGTATGATATATGTTTAGATATCTATAATTTTGTTAATATTATGAATTTTATTATAATTTTATTATAATTTTATTATTGATGACTTTACATATATATTTTTGAACATATGAATTTTACAAAATGCAAAATAAATTCGATTTTTTTATCCAAATTTGTAGAAGGCACCACTTTCACGAGTTAGCGTTTCGGTAACCTTAAGAGTATTTCCCATTTAACTCACTAGCGCCACCACGGCTCATATCTCCAATAAACGCTTATCGTAAATATCGTACATATAGTTAAACTCTTTTCCAATTTTAACGATACAGTCGTGAAATTTTCTTCTTGCTATGTGTGTCATATTTGCAGAATATTACTGGCACAAATTTTTCGGCCGTGCACGTACTCGTGAATGGGTTAAAGCGTTGTGTAAACGCGCAGTTAACGCGTATTTGCGAGTTTATTCGACTGGAAGGGATACGAAGAAAGGTGAAATTTAGTAATGAAGGGAAAGATTCTTCGAAGCCTCTTGGTCGAAATGTCAAGGTTAAGCCGATGATATTAAATATTCGCGCTAAAATTAGGTTAATGGAGAAATTAATTTTTAAATACCCTGAGCTTACTCGATGAGTTTTATAATCATATCGTAAATATAATATTATAAATATCGGCGAATTTATGTACATATACAATGGCTTCATTCACTTACCTATCTTTTCAAAAATATAACAGAAATAAAACCAAATAACACAGTGCAGGTTTATCTGTGCTTCCATTATGACACCGGTGGAATACAAAGGATTACGAGATTTTAACTGAAACTGCTTTTCAATAAAACTGTCAGAGAGATCAAAATGACTTGTTTCAAATATTTCATTTTTGTAGTTTCCAAATTTTTTGACAAAATTAATATTAAGTTTTATTCGGGTTGAAAAATAATTATCTCCATAGTACCACTATCATTATTAATTTTTGTGCATGATACATTTAGTCACTGATTATAGGTTGGTAGTTCCAGTGTTAAGGATTAATAAAGCTTTATTAATTATTCCATTTCAGTTTTATTAATTACTACATTATTTTATTACTATTACATTTCTCTTTTTTCGTGTTTATTAGACATCAGCTGAAATGTTATTCGATAATGCAAAGCCCTGTGGGATCACCCTAATCGCACGTGGAATTTGCCTTTGATATTTAACCCTTAAAGGCTACCATGGATGAAATTTCACCCCATGCGAATTTTGTTTAATCCTATTAGAGGACGTGACCAGTGATGATACTAATTTTATGGGTGTTTATTGACAATGACGGTTATGACAATTATGTCGTGAAATAGATCAATTCTCCCACGTACTTTGTTACAAAAGTAGTAAAAACTGCTAGATACATGTGATATCTGTAATAATTTTTAATTTTTTGGTACACTCGTAATATTCATATGGATTTTTGATTATTTTACGGTATTCGCGATTTCTCTATAATACTTGATTCGTCTAACGTGTAAATATCGTGAAAAATGTGGTCGACAGAGAAAAATCTTTCGGATAAAATATCCTTAGTCGATATCAAAAGTATATATTTGCATACCATATTTCTACTTCACCTTGTGATGGTCTTGGAAAGTTTTATGAAGTTACGAATTGCTGGACTTACGTCTCCTTCCACGCTCATTTTCTGAGAAAATTCAGCAAAGAATATTTCGCTTGGCCCAGTGGAAATTTTGCTTTTGGTTTCCATGGTATAGTGACTCACCGATGACCCACCGTAGGGAACGTGTTAATAGCGTAAATAAAATCGTTAATTCAACCTTTCTTGGAACTAACGGAGCCTTGTAAACACATCTTTTACATCAAACTCCTTGGAATTTAACAGTAAAAACCGGAAATTTCGTGCGAATCGAAAATATACTATATAGTTATTGTTGTATCTAATGGTCGACTCTCAAAATTCATGCTTGATTTTCGTTGGAATATATTCCCTTTATTATCTGTGCCCTAAAATATTTATAAATATTTGTATATATTGTGGCTGACAGAAATATTCAGTAACCCTCCTATAACACGGTAGATAGGTTCCTAGAAAATGCCGTGTTGTATGAAGCCGTGTTGTATGAAACCCAAAGCTAAATGCCGTGTTGTATGAAACCGTGTTGTATGAGACCCAAAGCCAGTACAAAAAGAGGGGTTACGTTCCGAAAACTTATTAAAAACAAATTTCTTTTTTAATTCTACATAAACAACTTAATTTTTATTAAAAATATAAATGTACGTACAACACACAACAAAAAGAAACAAAAATATTATTTTAATTTAACGCAACTTTAATTTAATAAATTTCTTCGTCGTCAATGCTCGATATAATCAACCCAGAACGTTTTTTCGGTGGAATGATATCGCCTTCGCTTTCAGAACTTTTTTCTGCATTTAAAGTTCTTGCATCTTCTTCCCTCTTAAACAAATCTGTAATTTCACCTCGCTTGCTGGTTCTTAAAAGGCCATTGCAAATTTCTCGGTATGGAGCTAAACAGTTTTGCAGCTCCCTTTTGAATTTTCGACTTCTTTCAGGGTTTGCATTCAAGAAAAATGACTCGAGATTTTCAACTAAGCTTAGGACTTCTTGTAATTTTTTTAATGTTAAATTATTAACTGC
>NW_016914047.1:4971-47615 GCF_001483705.2 Eufriesea mexicana | reverse complement strand
CCGCTTCGTCGACTTCTTCCTCCACTGATAAATCTTGAACGTCCTCAATAGCCATATCCACAAAACCTGCACCTCTAATTGATTTAGCAAATTCTAATATGCCACCAATTTCATTTTCTGACGATTCATGCACGTTTTCTATTTCAACTGAAGGGGACCGTATCTTCTTGCAACACGTGTTATAGGAAGCCGTGTTCCAGGAGGGTTCCTGCAATTTATGAATCGTGTTATAGCGAAACCGTGTTATAGGATGCCGTGTTGTAGGAGGGTTACCTGTATTTCAAAAGAATTCTCTAACCCAAAAATTTTGATTTTAACGAAACAGTGTGCACGGAAAGTATAACGAGTTACGAGAGTAGTAATATTTTGCTGGCAGAAGATGACTCTGACGGGGTAAAATCAAACACTAAGTTTTAAACAATTTTGTTTTATTCTTAACCTCTTTTTACACGACTTATTTTGATTTAACACGATCGACCCAAATTCTAAGAAGAAAATTTTGCTTTACTTTTATTTTTATAACTGCGACATTGGGGACGAGGAATTAATTTTGCATAAAAGCCAATAAATGGTAAGTTATAGTTTTAAAACCTTTGTTTCATTAACTCCTTAGCCTGCAATATGTGACAATATAATTAAAATATAAGTGACAACGAATAAAATCTTTTTACGTATAACTCATATTATCTTGCCTAATTTTTGTGTTCATGAATTAGTGACATTTTTTTTTTCCTTTTCAAATGATAATTTACTTTGCATGATACATGTGCAATCTTTATGAAATAAAATGTTTAAGATCCTAACATGAAAACTCATGGTTTATTGTATTATTTTTGCTGATTTCTTGGGACTGGAACCAATCTTCTATTTTTCCATGAACGCAATATATTTTTTTACACGAATTTTTTTACACCTATTCTTCGGGAACGTATCTATCGTGTAAAAACAGAATTAGGTGTATTCGAGTTACGAGTATTATGTGTTATCCCTTAACCACTTTTCAATCTTTGCACAATAATCTCGGATGTTCTCAATTGTATTCGATAAAAATACCGAATAAACGATAAAATAATAAAATAATAAAAATACCGAATAAAGTAAGTCTACGAGAAAAGATAAAAAAGATAAGGCGAAAAAGAGATGAGTTTAAAAATGAATGGGATTTTGATCTATTTCAACAACTTGTTGCTATCGTTTGAGCAAGCGGCCAATACCTGTTTCAAAAGATTTATTAAATTTTCAATTAAAAGATATATCCATGGTATTGCATTTTTAATTGTCTCGTTCATATTGAATCCTTTTTTATACAGAAAATTATTTAAACTTTTAGGTAGGTAGCGAAGCAGAAGGAATAACGTCAGAATATGAAACGCAAAACCTCGACGCGAGGATTGTTTCAAATTTCCGATATAATCTTTGCGAAATGCGGTTTATGCGTTACCAAATTATACGTTTCAAGTTTACCATAGACCTAGTTGTTTTGAGTAGCCTGACGTCACGCTATGGTTCAATGGAAGTGTATAAGTGGCAAGTTCCTCGCGAGATTGACGTGTGTCTACCTCAATTATAATCTTTAACCAGAATTACCAAACATGTCGTTGTGACCACTTTCTGAAAATATGTACAAGCAATATTCTGTGAAATTAATTTTCACTTTTGTCGAGATGCAGATGAACATAATTATTAACTTTATGTCTCTAACTTTATACAAAAGAAAAGAATTTTGGTAATATGGGTCACTTTTTCGAATTACGTAAATGGGTTAATCAATTAATTTTCATCTTAACCTTTTACACTCGGTGATTTTCTCGTTACAGAAAAATAGTAATTCTTTTTATCGTAAAGTCGACGATATTTTTAAATAAGAAATCATGTACAAATTAAAACGAAGAATTATTTCACTTCAACATTCCATGCATCGTTGGGTAATTTTAAATTTGATATGTTAATTAAAATTAATTTTTAGAGTCTAATTAAACTGAGCGACTGAGGGTCGTCCCTCAAGTGCAAAGGATTAATATTAATTCATATCGAATTATTCGTGAATTTCTTTCTAACAATAAAAATAATCTTTTATTGTAAAACAAAATTAAAAATCTTTTGTTATTAAATGTTGATAATTCTTGTATTAAATATTCATAATAAACGCACAGAAATTTGAAGTACATTTAATATTATAGAAAAGAGGTAAAAATATCAGAACCGACTCGATATATTTGTATCAAAGATATTAAAATTAAAAAGTACACATTTTCACAGAAAAATTGTTTACAGTACTGACACACTTTCTTAAAAGATTTCCATCGAGTTAAGCATTTTTATTGCTAAGGAATAAATTTTCTTAACAATAAACCTATCACAGCCAATCGAATGGTCGTTTTTAACCTTTCGATTAAATATTTTTAAAGCCACCCGCAATTGATTCTACGTAATACGTAATTTACAAGCAAATTTCAATCGCTAAGAGTTCTTATCGAACATTAAAATTATATGCTTTACTAATTACACGACCAATATTATGTTTAACGTGTTTTAACGTGCACAAAATTTGAAGAACTTCTAAAATTTGTGTATAATTTTATCGTGCATGGAACAGAGTGTGGATAGAAATGAATACGAATATCTTCCACGTTTTTTAACAATTAACAAATTAATATATTTAGATAACAATATTTAAATATTGACAACAATTCTCAATAACCTATTTTAACCCTTTGCACTCGAGAGGTGTCCTTTAGTCGCCATTTGATAAAATTTCGAAGCTCGATATTAATTAATATGTCAAATTTTAATTAGTATACGATTTCTTATTTACTATTTAAAAAATATTATCAGTTTTATAGCAGAAAATTTTTCATCTCGTACCCTTCTTTAGCCAAAAAATCGTTGAACGCAAAGGGTTAAACACAAAGATTGACTCTATTTTGAAAATTCTTCTCTCTTTCTCTCACTCTTATTAACACGTGTCTACTCTATGACGATTCTCTCGTAACTGTTTTATTCTGGTACATTCTTCTAAACATTTTTTGACGACATTCATTCTAGACTTCCTTAGTGGTGGATGAAATTTTAATAACAATAAGAACAATTCTTTATTTAATTACAAAGATTATCAAACACAGGTATTAAGTTTAAATATAATTAATTTATCAGAATCACATGCTCACACCTCTTTTCACTATTAAAACTCAATTGCAACTGACCTATGCCTATTGGTTGTGAATAACATTGGGGGTGTGTGATAGCTTCGACGTCCTTCTGTGGTGGTGGAAGATTAAATAATTTTGATCCTATGCCTATCCTCTTAAGAGTGATATATTGGTCCTTGCTAAGGTTTACCCAAATGGTAACTAAGTGATGAAGAGTGTATATAAATCAAGGGACGCTGGCAATTGGGATATAAACAGTTCTCCACTTGACCTGGGATATTGCGGTCCTAGGACTGCAACATTAGAGGTGGATGAAATATCAATAACAATAAGAACAATTTTTTAATTAATTAGAAAGAAAACTCAAATATTAAGTATAAATGTAATTAATTTCTCGCAATCACATATTCACACCTATTTTCACTATTACGACTCAATTACAACTGACCTATGCCCAATCTCTCTAGTTTGTTCTTCTTACTTTCATACATTGCATGACATACACAATTCACACAACACCTCGATCGTTACACGCATACTCGTTTATCACGATAACCTGAATCCATTAGATATTGCCATCCCATGCATACTTGTTCCACTCATCCCTTTCTTACATACATCGCTTCTTTATTATATCAACGCATATATATTTAAAAATCTATGCAACCATATCATCCCAAATGACTTTCACGTATTCTAGCTCATTCCCATTCATACATATAAAACCAACACTCACACAGAGGTGGTTCAATTAAAATTAACCCTTTGCACTCGTCGACTTTTTTGTTACAGAAAAATAGTAATTCGAAGACTTTCTGTCATACAGTCGACGATATTTTTCAAATGGTAAATGAGAAAGTATATGTAAATTAAGACAGAATTATTTTTCTTCGACATTCCACTTATCGTTACGTAATTTTAAATTTGATATATTAATTAACGTCGATCTTTTGAATCTGATTAAATGGTGACTGAGAGTCAGCTCTGCAAAGGATTAAATTATTGTACTTTCTCAATACATTATTCTTAAGTATTAAATCATAGTGGCTAACGTCAATTTATTGAAAAACGAAGTTCTGCAAGAAAGAATGTCACTCTACATTTTCGACTGATCTTTTCATCCAAATTCACTCATACAAGCTTTTAACTTGCACCAACAATTTTCAGCGAAAAGCCTATTAGAATTGAAATGGTTATAGCAATTCAATAGGATTTCCCTCTATTATTTATGCTAGACAATTAGCTCACCACGATATTAGACGAAAATGTCAATAAAACCAAATTTTTCAGTTAAAAACCTATTAGAATTAAAATGGTTATAGCAATTCAATAGGATTTTCATCTATTATTTATGCTAGACAATTAGCTCACCACGATATTAGACGAAAATGTCAATAAAACCAAATTTTTCAGTTAAAAACCTATTAGAATTAAAATGGTTATAGCAATTCAATAGGATTTCCCTCTATTATTTATGCTAGACAATTAGCTCACCACGATATTAGTCGAAAATGTCAATAAAACCAAATTTCTCAGTGAAAAATTTATTAGAATTGAAATGGCTATAACATGACACGCTATACAAAAATTTGAGGTTTACATGAGGCGATTTGCATCAATTATTAGGACGATATCCATCATTTCGTTGCTTGATTTTAATTTTCGCGTTATCGTTAACTCATAAGTAACGCAGAGTTATGAGAAAAACATAAAATATTATTTTTCTATTTTGTTTAAGAGAAACCTTGGATATCGAGCACCATGATGTATTAAGAACTACCTCTATCTGCGAGGAAAGTCTGTGATCGATCGTCGTCGAGAAACCTCGCAGTTACGTGGCAATATTTTTCATGATAATCAATGGAAATGAATGATTGCGGTTTTAGGATCTTCTCACGGCCGGACAGTGAATGAGAACTCGAGGTGATTCGCGTTCGTCCTCGACTGCTTTGATTCTTTCAAAATTGTAAATAATGCGTGGGTCTTAGAGGGATCGGATACAATACTCGCTCTCGAGGGTCACAGCTGGATAACTGCCAATTTGGCGTTAAGCTCGGACAGTCGCGAGGTACGTGATCGGAATCCGTGATGCAATTTTCTCAGATGTATTTCATCGTCGATTTTGTATCAGAGTGATAGTAATGAAAAAACTAAATAATTGTTTCTTACATATAAATATATAGCGTTTCTATTTGATTTTTAATTTAATTTTATAAATAGCCTTGAAATTTTGTAAAATTGGCGCCATTTTTTGCTCCTTTTATTTTCATCGCTGGTTTTATCTTAAAACTATAGTATTGAAAAAGCAGAAATTCTTTTCGTATATATATAGCATTTCAATTTGACTTTTAATTTAATTTTATAAATAGCCTTGAAATTTTGTAAAATTGGCGCCATTTTTTGCTCCTTTTATTTTCATCGCTGGTTTTATCTTAAAACTATAGTATTGAAAAAGCAGAAATTCTTTTCGTATATATATAGCATTTCGATTTGACTTTTAATTTAATTTTATGAATTGTCTTGCAATTTTTTAATATTGGCGATATTTTCTTGCTATTTCTTTTATTTTCATCGCTGATTTTATTTCAAAACTATAGTAATGCAAAAGTAAACATTTTTTTCATTTATATATAGCATTTCGATTTTTAATGCAGTGTTATAAATTATCTTGCAATTTTTTAAAATTCATTCCATTGTTTGCTTTTACTTTTTTTGCTTCCATTTACAACAACTTTAATTGTTCAAGATATAACCATTTCTCAAATTGTTCATTAACTATTATACTTTTCTCTTTATTGGAATCGATTAAAGTAAAGAAATAAGTATACCCATGATGCAAAATTGTGAAAAACATTACTATTACATGAAATTGAACGATATTGCTAACCAACGCTACAACTCCCATTTTGTAGCAAATGGCAGGATGTGAAAGAATAACGCGAAGATAATGACACTTGATTTCTGTTAATTTAATTATGCCACTAAAGACAAAAGAAATCAACTTATTAAAACCGAAAACGACCGAAGTGGTGACATGAAATGATACATCTTGTGTAATAAATAGTTAGGTTAGGTTGGCAATGTAAGCGAAAACTGGGGACAAAGAGTATGAAATTGAATGAGTATGAAAAAAGACATTAGAATACGCGTAGGCGATCGAGTGAATTTACCTATAAGCATAACCTATAAGTTCGTTTCATTGTTTCTTTTATATTTATCGATAAATAATTACAAAACATTCGCAAAAAATCTATCAATAAAATAAATGGAAAAATTCTATTTTTTACATTTATTTCTTCCCCAAGGAATCTACAAAAATAGAAGAAACACGGAGAATTTTTCTTTTGAAAATTCCATCTTATCATTTTAGAAAAATCGTGCAATATGTAAAAAAATAATCCAACAACTATAACACCCAACATGATATTCGTGTCTTCGAAATTAACATCGTGTAAAAATCGAAATATTTACAAAACTGGTCTAACTTGACTTTTAATTATATTTCGTTATAATACCCTTCCGTTGACAAAAGTTTTGAAACGCGGATTTTATAAAAATATTGATAAAGATTTTATCGAACACGCAATGTTTGTAATTCGTTTTATCGAATAAATAAAATTACGAGAAAAATAACGCGCGAGTTTTACTGTCTTATTTGTGAATAAGCTATAGCTAATTCATTGCTCCAAGTGTTACGTGCGAATCCCGAGAAAGATCTAGAGATCGATACATTTCGTAAACTAACGACAGATATCAGTTGATTCACAAATTTACGGTCGGTAAGTCAGAATTTACAGTTATCCTCGACAAATATTATTATTTAATTACGTATTACACGTTGAAACGATCAAAAGTCGTTCATAACCTGAAAGGTAGAGGAATACGATTATTTTTGTATCCGACTGTACCTAAGCGCGCGAATATTTAAACGTAATTTCCTCGACAATAGAGCTCCGTATGAAAAGATTTCTTTCCATAATTTTAATTTATTTTTTAATATAGAATCACGTCGTACTCGATTTGCAGACGCCGTATCGTTATTTACAGAATAATTTGCAGTTATTTGTTTTCATTGTAACGCTTTAATTAATTCCATCTTTGTGTATCATACCTATTCGCGTAGACGATGCAGATCGGTAGTTTTAGCGTTAACGCAATTACGATCAATGTTGAAAATGGAATGTGAATGATAGATGACATCCATAGAACACAGGATGACACGTGTGTACGTAATATATGACTAATATATCGATTTTGGGGAAACAATTTCGAAATTAAACAATTATTCTACGCGTAATAGGTAATGAGAGTTTCTCATTCTCTGAAATATTCACTTACCATTGGTGGAAATCCGGTGATTGGCTGGTACGGTTGTGGGTATTGTATTCTTCATAAGATGGGGTGCTTTAAAGGGCAAAATTGTCTAGCATGGCTTTCACGCGAGAGGGAGTTACATATTGATGCATTGTGTCAGGCGAGACCCTCATTTAGGGCGAACACTCAAACCAAGTTTAGTCTGTTTATTGGAAATAAATATTTCAGAACACTACAGAGGATTGATTTGCTTGCAGATTGTGCGATGAATCTGAAACTGTTCCATCGGCATCCCTTAGCCATTTAATTATTCCATACTTTCATGGTACTTGTGAGCATTTTTGCTAAATAAAATATTTGTGACTGTATTATAGAAAAATATATTTCTGCAAAATAAAATATTTCCAAATATTTGTATAAAAGTATATTTAGTGAAAATACATTTCTATAAAACACAATATTTGTAACTTTTGCATAAAATATCTGTGAAATAAAATATTTCTAAATACTTGTATAAAAGTATATTTAGTGAAAATACATTTCTATAAAATACAATATTTGTAACTTTTTGCATAAAATATCTGTGAAATAAAATATTTCTAAATACTTGTATAAAAGTATATTTAGTGAAAATACATTTCTATAAAATACAATATTTGTAGCTATTTGCATAGAAATACGTATATATGAAATAAAACATTTATAACTGTTTGTATAAAAATATACTTTGTGAAAATACATTTTTATAAAATATAATATTTATAACTATTTGCATAAAAATATATTTCCATAAAATAAAATATTTGTAAATATTGGTATAAAGTATATCTTGCAAAAATATATTACTATAAAATGAAATACAGGTATGCAATATTTTTATAGCACCTGTGTAATATAAATATAAACAAGTTTTTAAATTCCATATAGAGTTTACAGAAATAAATAGAAAATAGTAAACTATTACGTTGATTAATTTTTTTATTGCAAATGAAAAACACAGGAGGACATATATTATTAAAAATATTTATTCCTATGGAATATATAAACATTTCAATGTTACATATTTAACAGAAATTTAATATTTCCGTATACATATATAACATTCGTATTATATACATATACGATAGCATTAGCACTGGAAAAATAATTATATATGTACCATGATGAATTGTTAATTTATTCGCATATTCATCTACTCGTTATTAAAAGTAATTAAATTCAGTTTCTATGCGTGTGGTAATTAAGCAAATTCAAACGGATCTATTTGCATAGGAACATTAATTAAAAAGCGGGAATAGAATAACTGCAATGAATTAAATTAGTAATAATTTGTCGTACTTCGGTTCAATTCAAATAACGTTTTGATTCAATTACGTCGATATATTTGCAACGAAGTATTTCCTTTTTAAATATTCTTACGATATGATTATAAAAATTATAAAAATTAAATTATTTACTGCTTCATGTATATAGAAACCTTATAATCTCGCACAACGAAACACTAACAAACTCAACACGAAGATATTCCACCTTTTTAGCATAAAATATGCTAAAAATATTTAATAAATAAAAAATAGAGAAAACTAAAATTTCTTATATCCAGGTGAATGCATACACGAAATACCGTACAATCTACATAAGTGATGTATATTCTCGGTTTTCATATCGAATATATTTACATATCAAATAGATGTTAAAAGCATCGTGGTCTTTATCGAATGAAAATATACGCGATATTCGTCAATTCCAAGTCGTTTCGATTGATATACTGTTATGACTGCTAAGTACAGTATAGTTTATTGAATGTTACGATTTCGTTGACTTATTAGACTAGTCATAAATTTCAGTAGTTACCGAGTGGCTATTCTCGATACTCCCACTTGTGTATATCACATAATCGTCACGTGCTGGCTCTATATAATTTACTTCCACGCTTATTACCGATATGGATATTTCTAAACATTCTGAAACTGATATTTCACTTGCAAATGGCTGGGACTTTAAATAACCCGGTGCACTAACAAATACCAAATATAGTGAAACAGGAAAAAAATACTAAAATGGTACAATAAAAAACTATAAATAATAAAAAGGAAATGCGAATATTGAAAAATTACTAAAATATTGACAAATATAAAAATATTGTAGGATACCAAAAGAAATCGCGAATCGGCTATTGCCGACAAAAACAAATTGTAAACCGATCGATATCTTCTAGAAGCAAATCGAAAAGTTATTCTATATAACAAAATTAAGTTGCGTGACTCCTCTACGGGGAGGTGAAGCGTAGGTTAAGGAAAGCATAAAAGCGTGGTCCTTGACAACCAAAACAGAGTCCTTAGAAATCGGTTGTGACCAGCACAAGCGTGAGTCGCTTCCTAAGTTAAATCAGTTTACGAGTTTTGAGTTTGCGTTATCGTGTTCTTGTTCTTTCGTGAATTTTCGGTGTCTCGAGACCAGTTTCGCCATCCTACAATACTACTGAAATGCAAATAAATATATGAATATTACAAAGCTACTGAGGTACCTAAATATCTAAAGAAAAACTACTAAAATCTATAAATACTAAAAAGCTGCTACAGTAAATACTATAAAACTGGTAAAATATCAGAATACTAAAAGAATAAATAAATATTAAAAAGTTATTAAAATAATAAAATACAAAGAAGTGTAAATACCGAGAAACTACTGAAATATAGAGACACTAAAAGAAACGTGGAAATAGAATACCATAAAGAAATGGAATACTAAAATACTAAAAAATACAAGTTTTACGAGAAAAAGATAAGCCAGTAATCGTTACAGACGTAGATATATACTTGCAAACTCTGTTCGTTGAAAGATTCACTGCTTACACGACAGACGTAGGGAGGTAATATCGGAATAGGGCAGATAAATATGGTGAGCATGAAGTACAAGTTCGATGCAGAGAAGATAGGGAGAAAGAGCGCAGGAGCAACACGGATAAATGTCGTTTAGAATGGAATGCGTATGTCATAGATGGCGCGCAAACACGCTGCCAAGTGTGACGCAGGTGCACCATAGTTGGTACACGTGCGCCGGAATGATGTCATTACCAGTGCTTACTTTTCCACTAATATTTCCATGTTTGGTCTTCTGTAACAACGTGCTCGCCGGTTATCGCTGCGTTCGAACTTATTTCTCTATTCTCTCGATTCTTCTATCTCTGGCAGTCGTTCAGATAAAATCAATTTAATACGCTCCGCGTCTTCGAAGGCTCGAAACCTTCATCGAAGAATGTTCTTTGCGTCAGAGATATACAGGGTGAGTCACTTTGTTCCGCCATTTTAAATTCTCTCTAAATTCCTTTCAAATTCTTTGCTATAGGAAAGAGTGTTTTAAACAAAGGTAGTTTGATACGAAGAGGTGGTTTGGTAACGTTGAGTGATAATTACGATCTAATAATTCTATTTTCTTTTTCTTCGTTTTTTCGTTGGAATATGAGGGTCATCGCGTGTTTCTTAACTGTAATATACAGGGTAGAAGAAAGGAAAGAGCTCGTAATTTATAGAGTAAATGGCACTCGCCAGATGGAACAGAAAAGTCTTGATATTCTTATTCTAATTTTCTTACGATAAATTCTGAAATACCTAAATCGCAAAATTGCTATAATATGTAAATTTTGCGTCTTTACTGAAATAATAAAATTTTACTTACTAAGCACTTAATTAAATTAATTTATAAATTAATAAAAATATTTAATTTGTTTACTAAGGTAAAATAAAATACACGTTACCTTCTGTTATAATAACAGAAAAATTATTTATTTATGCCTAATTTTGAAATTTTGATTTAGTGTAACGAGAAATTTCTATAATGCTGAATGTATCACTTTATAGTGGGACCTATTGCGTTTATAGAACGATTCACTATTTTCATCTTCTGCCTTATTGGAAATAAAAGCGTGTTGTTAGCTTCAGAAGCTATATGAAAACAATCGAATATAACATTATTTCTTATTTTTCTAATAACAAAAGGTGTCTTACGTCTTTCTTCTTTCACTTACACTGAATAAAATTGTGCACCCTTTCGAAAATTGCTCAAAAAGATTGCTCCTGTAGTGAACAAATCACTCGCGACATTTAAGCTTTGGGACAAATTTGAAATATGGAATCAATTAATAATTGGAATAACAAATAAATAATAATAACAAAAATAACAATAAAAATAAATAATAACAATCAATTGGAATGCATGAAGAGTCTAGATAAAATACAAGATTTACTGAAATTTATCAACGAAACTAGAGATTGTGGGTTTAATAGTGTAATAAAATAACCCTTGAATGAAAATATTCTTCTAATTTTAAATATTTGATTTAGATCAGTTTGATAATCACCGATAATAATACATTTATTTTTCTTTTATTTCAACATTTGAAACCGTAACGTAGTTTATTTCAGATGTATATTCAAATTATTCAAGACGCATTAAAATATGCATTCAAACAGCACATATATACGACATACATACATACAAATATATGTACACTAGGTATACCTAGGATGTGGAGTTACGTTTTCTATAGAATGCGATTTTAATATTTGTGTGCGAGCATGCGTATGATCCTCTTCAAGACGTGTATCAGACATCTAGATTACTTCTGATCCTTTAGAAAAGAGCGAATATAGAAGTATACGGTATTATTTGGCATGACGATTACCATTATATTTCTCTAGATTATTAACCCTTTGCACTCTGAAGATAAAGGAGCGATTTTTGCGTAAAATTTTCATCTTAATTATCCAATAGACATAGTTTCAACAATTAATCAACACCAAGCGACTCACGCTTGTGCTGGTCACAACCGATTTCTAAGGACTCTGTTTTGGTTGTCAAGGACCACGCTTTTATGCTTTCCTTAACCTACGCTTCACCTCCCCGTAGAGGAGTCACGCAACTTAATTTTGTTATATAGAATAACTTTTCGATTTGCTTCTAGAAGATATCGATCGGTTTACAATTTGTTTTTGTTGGCAATAGCCGATTCGCGATTTCTTTTGGTATCCTGCATATGTATATATATAAAGCTATAAAATAAGCTATAAATATTATAGCTTATATAAATTATAAATATGTTTTATAATTTACACATTTGCAAATTTCAGTTTTTCGATCCATGTTTATTTCAATTTATAAACCCTTCTTTTCTTTGCATTTTCTTGCATTTCAAATGTTTTCAATCACTCAAGTATTTCCCATTGAACGTTTCAACGTGCTCATCCAACAATCAAATTGCTGCTGTTTTTGGATTTCAAACTTTTGGAGCCATTCGCTGACTTTTAAAGATAATATCCTCTTTGCAACACTTCTATACTATCGTTTCTTTTACGGTAGTATAGTGCGTAAAGTGCGTGTTACGGTATTGACACCAAATGTGGTAAAGCCGTTTCAACAATTTCAGTGTAATTTTTATTAGTCGAAACGCAAAAAAGTAGACAGTATTGAATATGCACTTTATCGACTGTCATCGTATTTAATATCGTTTTCGTAGATGCCTTGCAATAAAATGGTAATATATTATTTTAAGAACTAAGTTCTGACAATATAAACGCGCTAATATCGTTTGAATAATAAAATACTATGGTAAATTGTAAAAATAAAAGCGTACAATTTGTTTACATCCAATCGATCATAAATATAAATAAATAACATCAAAAATTTTGTTAAAATTTATAACATCATCGTAAATGTATTTATTAATTTTTAGAAATATTATGCATAAATTAATCTACATGTGAAACCAATTTAAAAAAAAAAAGAAAATTATATATGCATAAACGTAATATCTGTATACCTAAATATTATACATATATTAGCTTATATGTGAAACCAATTTGGAAAAAAAGTACGTTATTTGAATGTAATAATTTTTAGAAATATTATGCATAAATTAATTTATATGCAAAACCAATTTAATGGGAAAAAAATACATTTCGAAATGGAATCTTATTAAATAAATAAATTGTTATGTAATTATAAACAGAATGTATGGGATATTTACTATTTATTTCATTCAAAATTATACAGTGTAACTTCAGTTAACATATTATAGTATTGTAATTGTTTAATTTAATAACAAAAATATTATAAAAAGATATTAACATTAATATTTCCTAACTTTTTATATTTATATGTTTAATCTGAAATTAAACTATACTAAAATGAACTTACATAATGTAACATAATGTAACAACTTATACTTAGCATAATTTTTGCTAAAACTACTGTCTGTGCCAGAAAACATTTTATTTATTCATTATATCTAATCGAGAAAAAATATAATAATCGATTTTATAATTTACTTATTTATTAATTATTAACACGTAGGTATAATGTAACCAAAAATGGAGACTTTTATGGTTTATGGTTATGTTGAAGTCGACTTTTAAAGTTCAAAAAATTATCGAAATTCCATCATTTGAAAGAAAGCTATATTTTATGAGAACACCTGTTCTTTTATTAAAGAAAGTCTGAGAAATTGAAATATCAAGGAAAATGTTTCAGCAAAGCTCGGAAACACCAATATATATTTATACATTGCATTTCGCGAAAAAATATTGAAAATTAAAAACTATCGTTCAAACAGTTTGAAAAAAGTTGATTTCGTAAAAAAATCCCAAATTTCCGGGTTTGTTATAGTATTCGTTCCATTTACAAGTTAGCTTACTATACACACTCTCGCAACACAATTCATCACTTCATCAATTTTCTAATATATATTCTACAAAGTTTCACAAAGTTCTCGAAAGTTCTACAAAGTATATTATATACCTACAGTACATTATCAACTTCAGCAACTTCATTTTCGAATAAAACTGCTACAAAATATTCTTTTCAATACGTGAAACAGCCAAACAAAAAACAAAAATAAATCTCTGTTCTGAGTTTCATAGAAATACATTTGTTTTTAATACTGAATCGTAAATTATCTTTCCAAAATGGTGATTAAAAAATACACATTACATAATAAGTCGAGAAATAGGCATTATAGTTAATTACTATTTGAAATATCATTAACGAGATTATAAATTGGAAGTGACGTCCTCGAAATATCGAAATCTCAAATTCTCCAAAATTCAGAAAAGTTTTGAATTTCGAAAATTCGAAATTTTGCACTATTCTCGAAATTCAAAACCCTCGGAATTTTTCTTGAAATCCTAAACTTTAAATCTTTTCCAAGAAAAGGTATACAATTGATGAAGGAAGAATCGAAAATAAAATAGATAAATAAATAAAGAAGAAAATTACATCATGCCATTGATAATGGCATTCTTTAAAAGATTCTTCAGTAGTTGACATAGTAGGTGTGTTCAACAATATAATATACATATAGTAGATGAAACATCATTTGTTAGCTATCAAAAAAATTTTTCTAAATAATTTTTCCAGTGAAATTTTTTGTATCCAGTGAAATTATCTGTAAAAATAATTATTTCTAGATAAAAAATTTTTTCTGTGTATAACATAAGTAATAATGGTAATCACGATTATGACAGTATCAATGAAATTTAATTGGTTCCAGAAAAGAGAGAATTTTTCAAATATTCAACATCCAAAAAGCTTATCTTTGAAAATCAACGAGTAACCTTGATTAACCCTGAATGCTTCTAAGGAATCAAAGTATTATATTATAAATCGATGAATTTGTCTTGTAATACACTATACACCCAATTCTGTTTTTACACGAACTTCTTTTACACGATTTTGATTTAACACGAATTAGGAAAAAAATTTAATTCTCTTTTTACACGACCTATTTTGATTTAACACGATCGACCCAAATTCTAAGAAGAAAATTTTGCTTTACTTTTATTTTTATAACTGCGACATTGGGGACGAGGAATTAATTTTGCGTAAAAGTCAATAAATGGTAAGCTATAGTTTTAAAACCTTTGTTTCATTAACCCCTTAGCCTGCAATATGTGACAATATAATTAAAATATAAGTGACAACGAATAAAATCTTTTTACGTGTAACTCATATTATCTTGCCTAATTTTTGTGTTCATGAATTAGTGACGTGTTTTTTTCCTTTTCAAATGATAATTTACTTTGCATGATACATGTGCAATCTTTGTGAAATAAAATATTTAAGATCCTAACAAAAAAACTCATGGTTTATTGTAGTATTTTTGCTGATTTCCTGGGACTGGAACCAATCTTCTATTTTTCCATAGATGCAATATATTCTTTTACACGAATTTTTTTTACACCTATTCTTCGGGAACGTATCTATCGTGTAAAAACAGAATTAGGTGTATATCTAAGTTTATAAAAATATGCAATTTCATTAAAAAAAAATATTTTAAATTAAAATTTCAAATACATATCCAGTTATAGAATATTTGTGATGATTGATATTTGTCATACCTCATTCAAAATAAAGTAATACTTTTTCATAATTAAATATTATTTAATTTTGTCAATATTTTCATAAAAATATTATTTAATATTTTTACATATTCTAATTGAAATATTTTTTTTACGAATCCGGTAATTGGGAAAATAATTACGTATAAATGGTCAAATGGGACACTGTATATATCTGTAATAACTAAAATAACCATCATTTCCAAACACTCCCATTTCCAAGCCGCACGATAAATCAGTATGCTTGCGAAACTTGTTCGGTGATTTACGATTAATATCGTCAGATTTTTCTGTCGCTGCACCCGAAAGCTTTTGATTTACAGTGAGTCACAGAAGTGCGAGTACTTCTCCAATTACCCACTTCGAACGATCATTATTCATTTCCAGGACGAATTCTAAAATTTTTATCAATGGCAATATGCATCGTATTAATTGAGCTTTCCATTGACATAAGTTTTATTATGAAATCACAATTCAGTGTAGTCGGATAAAATTTGAAGTGAAACCTCGATGGATTAACCACGTAATAATATTTGTATCCCACGTACGAGACATAATCACGGTACAAACTATGATTTCCAGGATTTTTTGTATATTAATGTAATATATGCAAATTTTACAGCTTGATATTATTATAAATTTTAACATTATACAGTAGATCCTCGATTATCCGAACTAAACTTGATGCATAACCAAATTATATTTCTCTAATGATTAAATAGCACTATTTCCATACAAAAGACTATCGTGTATCGTGAAATATTCTATGAAATATGAATATTAAAGGAAAGTAGCAACTTTTCTCACATATTTTCCAATTTTCATCCGTAATTCGGATAATCAAAATTCTGCAAGAATATTATAATAATATTGTGGGGGTCCTAGCAGGCCCAATTTAACATTTATTGGGCCAAAAACTATATACAATAATATACATATAAAAGAATCAAAACGTACAAAGGGGTTACAAATGAAAACTTAGACTATGAGAGATCGATGGCTCCAGTGTGAAGCACTCGTGATCTAGCCCTAGCAGGCCCTGCCTTAGACTGGGATACTATTGGAAGGTCGGGAAGTTATATTATACGAATTGGAAGTTTTCCGAGGACTTGCGAGAAAGTCCTCGAAGTCGGAATGTCTCTAGTGACGAGGATAAGAATGATGGTCGTTACAATATTATTATAAGGTTCACTATTTCATATTATTATAATTATAATAATAATATTAAAAATATTTAATATAAATACAATATAATATAATATTAATATAATATAATATAATATATTATACTGTATAAAATATGTAGGTGTATAGAGGTACGAGTGAGTGTGTATGGGTATGTATGTACATATGAACGTTTGTTCACACAGGGCACATGTGTATGTGTGAATATATATAGGTCTTCTATGAACGAGATGAACAGTAAAAGAGAAATACAAGATAGACTTAATGTAAAACCGAGTCCATTCCCTGGCAGTATAAGCTAAAATAAATAAATCTATCTATTTATAATATAATATTATGATAATATTATTAAAAATATAATAATATTATTATAAAAAGAATCAACCTTAGTTTATACTTTTTAAGCAAATTTTATTATTTAGTGGTTTGATATGTCGTAGAAATTTGTTATGCGTAAATATCTCGTTGAAGTATGAATTCTCTCGTTGATATAGATTTTTAAACTAATGTTATATAAAAGAAGGACAATCATTTCCAGTCAGGAATTCAGAAAATTTGAATAAGTCTGTGATTTACTGTCGCGCGAATATTAAATTTCATCGCAAAGAAATTTTGTTTTAATCTTTGATATAAAATCACCTGGATTCTAGTTAAGGAAATTTTAAGAAAACTGTATAGAAATCGAAATATTTACAAACCTAGTCTGCCTCGAAGTTTGTCTTTGTTCGTCAGTACTTATTCTCATTGATCAGAATTTAGTAATAATTTAATAATAATTAATTAAAGAAGAAATCATTTAAGTCGAAAATTTAAATTAAAAAATATTTTTTTAATTCACGCTTACCACTTCAATATTTAAAGTAACTTTTCTCAAAAACGAATCTTCGTATTTAAAAATTTTATTGTTTACTATTAACGAATTTTCAATAAATTATATATAAAAATCGAAATGTTTACGAATCTGTTCGGATTCGGATTGCAAAAAATTCTAATTCATTCGGTAAGTTTGTTAAACAAATATATGACCTGCATATTGACAAAATATATAATAAATTATATAATATAGAAATAAATTTTATATTTTCAAAAAAATTATGAAGATAATTTAATCGAATATAGGAATGGATGTTCGCAACTTTCAACGACAATATCTCGAAAACGGAAAATACGTGACGTGCAGCATTTTTCGTAACAACCAGGGGATCTATTCCCATCGATTAGAATCGTAAAAGAATCACGATGGTTCAAAGTGGAAAATTCAAGGGGCACGAATAGCCGTGTGTGACGATATTTCACTCGGAAAAGCAGTAATTTGTGGCCAAAAACCAAGATTCCGTCGGATTTTTCTGAACCTCGATAATTAGAGTTTTCGGGAGTCGCTGTTGCCAAATCTGAACCAAAAAATTTCGCGATTTCGGTACGCGGTGTGTAGTAACCGAAACGCGACTTTTATCGAGTTTATTTTGACGCAAAATGAAGGTTCATTAAGGTTTTATGGCAGATTTCGATGAAATATACCTACCATAACGGTTTTACCGTAAAAATACTCTTAAAAGGAAGAAAAATAACAAAATTGCTTTGAAAAAAGAACCCATTAATACGGTGACATGTATACAGGGTGTCTGTTTTATTTGGATTCGGTGGAACATCTCGGAAACGATAAACATCGTTTGGTACGAAGGGGTACATAATGTGGTGCATATGTCTTCTTTATGGGAGAAATGGACTAGATAACATGGAGAAATTATTTTTTTTAATGTAATGCAATATTATCTTATATATAATGACGTATATATGTATTTTCACATTCGATTTTCTCAGAAACTAAGCCCTAAACAACAAATAATTATTCTATATTTCGTTCACATTTTTCTACAAACAATCTGTGAGTAAATTGGACGATAATTATAAACAATTATAAAATGTTATATATATGAAGTTAACCCACTTGCATCATGGCTGTACTTAAGGTGCCGTGTTCAGGCATCAGCGGCGTTCAACTGACGACTGGCCCGTATCACCGCGAGCGTATCAGCACCCACTCATAATGACAGTTAAAAGGATTTTCACGACAAAAGTAAAACTTGTTAAGAATATAACGAACCGATGTAGATGAGATGCTCACAAAAGGGATCAAACGTGATCTGTGGCATATGAAGAATATTCAGCAACTGGTAATGGAAAAAGTCAGCTCGCGGATTATTCCGCGCTCGGTGATAGACGACAGTCCTTGCTCGCGGAATATTCCGCGCTCGGTGATAGACGACAGTCCTTGCTCGCGGAATATTCCGCGCTCGGTGATAGGCGACAGTCGTGGCTCGCGGAATATTCCGCGCTCGGTGATAGGCGACAGTCGTGGCTCGCGGAATATTCCGCGCTTGGATGCAAATGGGTTAATAATTATAATTGTTCTACACTATGTTTCTCTATTTCTTTAAATTTCTTTCTCTTGTATTATCTATATGTACTTTCTCTCTCTCTCTCTCTCTCTCTCTGTCTCTCGCTCTCTGTCTTTCTCTTTCCACAACTGACACCTTCCCATAACCATCACCGAACATTCCGACCATAAGATTGTGCTGTCACACATGAAACAAATATCCTTAGACTGCGTATCAACACTCATGCCATCACTCGACCACACGCATTCGCATTCTTGCCTCACTACTCGTACATCTCGCTCACGAAGCTAATTCCTCGCGAAACTGCAGGGGACTGTTGCAGGAATGTGCATATAGACGATTATTCCGATTTGGAACTGATTCGAGCCGAATCTGCCTTTGTACTTTTAACCAAGAGTGTTCTATAGTCACTTGTAACTTAGAACGTCTGGTATGAACAACGAATTCGAACTCGATGCATGCACATACACATACATACGTTACGTGTTCTACGCGAATGTCACGAGATGCCTCACTAATCGATTTGTTTACTATTTGTAGCATCTATTTAAATCTAGACGATAATACAGATCTACCAATTGCGTTTAAAATATATTCTCACTTGTTAACAATTATATAAACATTCCTATGAATGAAGTCCGATGTCTACTATTTTTAATCTTTTCTTCACAAACTTTCTTACATTTTAACCCTTTTAGAGCGGAATAACGATATATCGTTGCGTATGCGCCTTATTCTTCGCATTGCGAGAAAGTTTCATCTTAAAATAAATTTATCAAACGTTATAAACGGTCTAATTTCATTCGAAAAGAATTTAAAAGATCGTTTTTGGGTTTAACTTTTTGTTATATTCTATGCTGGTTGGTGATAGTGTAGTGGGTGTAAGAACTGTGCTCTTTCAATTAGGTACAGTAACGACGGTTTATTGACGCGAGTATGTGAAAAGGGCAGAAAATAGCCCGCCAATCCACGCGCGGGAAGAAAAGTGTTACACGGTGTATGCATCGGTAAGCATCGATGCTAAATAAATTGTTCGCGCGATTAAAAATAAGTAAATATTACATATTTTTAGTAGGCAGATAACTGAATATAAATATTTACAATAATACCAAAATTTGTTTTCAGTGACGTTATACCAAATCCATTTGTTCGGTAATAGATCTGTCTGACGCTTGTCGTGCATCATGGAGTTATCCTTTCGTTCTGAGCTCCGATATTGGTTGTTTTATTAAAAGTGATCGAAAATGTAATACTTATATTCCATACTACGTGACCTGCATAAAACTGTGATCAAACGATGATTATTCTTACGTGCAAATATCGTTTGTAGAAGAGAAACTTGTTTCTATGTTTTCCATCGTGTTTCATATTGATGTCATTTGTACGATTTTCAATCAATATTGAAATACAATTGGCATTGCATTATTCTTCCTATCTTCCGTAATACGCTGCATTCTGAATTTTTTAAATATCATTCATAGTTTGATTTTTATTAGCTTTTTCCCAAACCTTAGTAGATTCGTCAAATTCGTCCGGTTATCTTCGCATAGGCCCCCGTTTTTCGCTCGGCACTAAAACGGTTAAATTAATAAAAATTCGGTTTCTCACTATACGAGATAAAAGTGATCGTGATAATTAAGATGAAAATTTTACGCAAAAATCGCTCCTTTATCTTCATAGTTGCGTATTACTATTCTTCCTGCATTTTTTAAAACAGAATTCCGATTCATGCTACTCATGATTCTATCGTGAATAAAACACCATTTGATCTTTTGTTTCAAATCGAAGGGAAAAAGTGCTAGACTCTACGCCAATCAGCACCGTCGACTGGGACCTTCTCGGAGACCAAGGTCAATAACTTTCGTAAGAGTCAACGAAATGTAACGGAGAAAAATACACGTGCTCTTCAAGTATCAAAGAATACGTATGCAAAGCGTCGAAAAGTTTCGACAAATATTTACGCCGTAAAAAATTTTCGAAGATCGCTGTTTTCCTGCCGGTTTACGCGAGGCCCGCCCCTCGAGGCAAAAGCAACCGAAACGCATCGTCGCTCGGGAAACGTTCGAATTACTCGAACCAGCAGCCGGAATGCCGTCCACGCCTCTTCAGATTCCGACCTAAACAATCGGCCACCCTCGTTGAGTGAGCTGAACGGTATCTTCGTGGGCTTGGGCCCCAGGATTCCGCCGCGATAAGAATTTCCTTCCAGGAACCTTCCCTGTTGCTCGAAAGGTCTCTTGAAAACGGATTTGCCGGCAATGGCTGTCAAAGACGTACCGTAACAGCACGCCCTGTTGCTAGTAACGGGGTCCGACCTCGCTCCCGCATGCAGGACCCTGTACACAGGGCCTTCCGTGTTTACCGTGTGCCTGGTAGTCGTGTACTGACAAGGCAAGCATCACAGATGGCTCACACGCATCTCAACGAAATTTAGCAGAGAGAGGTCTATGTACACCGTCTATCTACACAGGTATCTGAAATATTGATTATAGGCAGCGAGCCAATTGTGAGAAAATCAGACCCAAAGTTTGCAACAATCATGGAGCTAGGTAGGTTTGAACAGTAATACATTTATAATTACAAGACAGGTCTATTTACACAGGTATCTGAAATATTGGTCATAGACAGCGAGCCAATTGTGAGAAAATCAGACCCAAAGTTTGCAACAATCGTAGAGTGAAGTAGGTTTGAACAGTAATAATACATCTATAATTGCGAGACAGGTCTATCTGCACAGGTATCTGAAATATTGGTTATAGACAGCGAGCCAATTGTGAGAAAATCAGACCCAAAGTTTGCAACAATCATGGAGCTAGGTAGGTTTGAACAGTAATACATTTATAATTACAAGACAGGTCTATTTACACAGGTATCTGAAATATTGGTCATAGACAGCGAGCCAATTATGAGAAAATCAGACCCAAAGTTTGCAACAATCGTAGAGTGAAGTAGGTTTGAACAGTAATAATACATCTATAATTGCGAGACAGGTCTATCTGCACAGGTATCTGAAATATTGGTTATAGACAGCGAGCCAATTGTGAGAAAATCAGACCCAAAGTTTGCAACAATCATGGAGCTAGGTAGGTTTGAACAGTAATACATTTATAATTACAAGACAGGTCTATTTACACAGGTATCTGAAGTATTGGTTATAGACAGCGAGCCAATTGTGAGAAAATCAGACCCAAAGTTTGCAACAATCGTGTAGCGAGGTAGATATGAACAGTAACAATACCCTTACAATTGCGAGTACACAGAGTTTACTATGTAGAATACATGTGTGGAAATTGGTGAAACGAAACTAACTACTGATACGCGCGAAGAAATTACGACGCTTTAACAAAAATTCCGCAAAAATGGGATTACGCGTAGACGCGTATGCTATTCAAACTGGAAATAAATAAATCTTCCATTCGAAATTTCATCGCATATCGATCATTAAAAAGAACATATTGTGGTTCTGTACAAAGCCTTTGTAAAAAGGAAAGTTCAGATAATACACAATAGTTTGTTAGCTTGTTAACTATATAATATACTCTATCCGAAATTTTGTTTCAGGAAAACGATGGTAGTAAAAGAATTCAAAAATAGCCATTGTTTACGCCATGGTATTCGTATTTCTTAAATTTCTTTGAAAAGGATAGCTTAGTCTTCGTTAGAGAATAATTATATTGTATATGTGTTGGGAATTTCGTGGCGGAAATAGCCAAACGCACAGAGAAATAACTGTATTCAGTTGTATAGCAATCTTTTGGTTTATTATACGATATATAATTAAAACGTACGAGTCTTTTTGAATACCACTATGGGTCACAATGTATGAACTAGCCGTTCTGTTTCTAACTTGGGAGTGAGGAGCTCTGAGGGACGGCAGGCCCTTTTAAACCCTCAAAACCGACCCCTTGAAGTCCAAAGGTCGGTAATGCCCTGCAACCTTCGACAGGCATGTCGTCATCGTTGCATGGGCGTAGCTGACTTCAAACAATTTGGATCACTATCGTTCGATAATTCGAAATTTTATTTCCGCTCTAGAATTTATTTTATTTTATTTTATTTTTATTATTTATTCGAAATTATGTTGATGAAGTTTCATCGCAATTTCAGATACACATTTCATAGAATATGACACCATATTAAAACTTGTACAATGAACTTCTATAAATTGTGAGTTTTGATAAATGACAACGCTATCGATATTTATAAGAATCAATTATTGATTCGAATTCATTAAATTCTCCACATACCTATATACAGTTAGTCTGCTCAACTATTTTATAGCTTGTTATAGATTAGCAACATATTTCTTGGCACTTTCTTATATTAATTCATCATATAAATGCATATCATTCTATATTACTATATTATTATATATATATTTATTTATTAATCTGAGTGACTAACAATTTTTGTTTCTTAGTAAGATTCATAACTAGTTATTTCCAATTCCCTAAAAATTACTAAGAAGTTATTTTATGTACACTAAAAAATTATATACCGTTAAGCATATACAATCTAACTTTAAATAAGCAACATCATCGCATTAATTTTGTCATTTCGTTCAAAAAAGAAATTAATATACGTATATCGAAGAAGAAAAACATTTTAAATTAAATGCATTAATTCATCTTCATCGATATTGTTCATATTTTCAATACATCATATTTTTCGTCGTATACGCAACTCATGCTAATATCATTGTCGTTAAGTCTCGCTTGGCTTGGGTTCCATAGTGCACGAGAATGAGGAGATTTTATATACGCTTTCACCAAATATTTTTTACGTTTTCGTACCTGTATACCTGCGATCTTTATTTATTTGTCTTTATTATTTATTATATCCCCAAGATTTCCCGACATTAACGAGTAATTCGGTACAGGCAATTGTCGGAAGCGATTCGTTTTGTACAACGTTATATCGATAGCTCATACTTGGATTGCCATTTCCTATGCATAATACTATGAATCAATCATGCGAACATCGCGAAACTTTTACATTTTACGTCGAATTTCGCCACGTTAGAAAAAATGATAATTTAATGTGAAATTATAAATATACATCGTATATTTTACCATTTTTGAAAATGTCATTGAGCGTGATAGTAACGTAACTGTAAAATGAAATAGTAACAATAATAAAATAGCAATAAAATGAAATATTATACGAAAAATATAAAATTTCGTCATTTCTTTATTCAGCGCTATCAAAATGAAAAATTTAATATATTTTAAATGTTTGCTCCCATATAATTAATACCATGTTCATGAAAGAAACGAGCAAGGTACCCCTTAGGTACCTCGTTAGGTACTCCTGAAGTCAACGTTTTTCTAATCACAAAGAACATCGTACCTAGGAAATTCGAATAAATACGTCAGTGATGAGAAAAATGTAATTGCACGTTTCCACGATTCATTTTCCTCGTTTCATAGACAAATTTTGAAACTCAGATATCGATAGTCCGTCAAGGAGAGGGGAAAACGCGAGTAGTCTAAGGACATTAACAAATAAAATACTTGCCTACCGAATGTTTCGCTTTGTCCCGTTTAATAACACGAGGGCACAACCGGTCAACGAAATAAGAAATTCAAAGTATGGAGGATTTATTCGAGCAATCGAGAATATAGGAGACGCGAGATTGCGGAATGGCCGAAACGTTTGCCAGCAGTCGCAAAGGTGCTTCACTGCTGCGTAACTCCGGAGTGCTCCGAGTAGCGAATGCACGATTGCAGAATGTGCGAAACGTGCGTTAGCAGTTACAACGCGTCGGTGTTCCTCGTTTCCTCGGTCACGGAAGATCCTCGTAGCAATTTGTCGCGGACCTAACGCTCCAATGCAACCTCCAAACTCGAAATGTAAGCAACTATACAGCGAGACGTAGGCGATTAGTCGTCAGCGAGCAGATGACAGGCAGTGTCGCCAATCTGCATCTTAAAACGTCGTATTCTAATTTCAAGGCTATCGAAATGAAACTCTGAGGACGTGTACCTCTCTGAATGTAGAATGCATTTAGCTAATGTCTGAATAGAGGTCCGTGAGGTGACTTCGAGATATCATTTCGTTTGTAGACTCGACCACTACGAGAACGAGGAAATGTGAGAAAATATAGCACTTCATCGAGAAATTGATATTCCTTATGTTCCTAATGAAGAAAAATGAACATTACCTTGAAATTTATTTAGTTTCCAAATCCTGTATATTATTAATAGTTTCTAACGTTAGTTCTTCGTTTACATTGAGGGAATTGATACAAAAATTTATTCGAATGGACA
Source organism: Eufriesea mexicana (assembly GCF_001483705.2). NCBI lineage: Eukaryota > Metazoa > Arthropoda > Insecta > Hymenoptera > Apidae > Eufriesea > Eufriesea mexicana. The sequence goes on along the minus strand of NW_016914047.1, from coordinate 21,906 downwards.
GTTAATAAGATAGTACATATGATAAGAACTAGCATATATCGCATTTTTGCAACATTGCAAGAAACAGAAATTTTATACGTACTAAAATACAAACAAAATTTCTCCTATAATTTCTTTTCCGTTAAAATTAATTTTCCACTATCAAAGGATCCTTTAATCTGTTATACAAAAACCTGAACCAACAATAAAATTGTAGAAAATTATAATACTTTGCAAATCAATCGTATTTATTAATTAATCGTGTCGTAATTAATAGCGAAACTAATCCAAAAGAAGAACTCCTTTTTCTTTATTAATATTAAGATAACCCAATATAAATCTTTTATGGAGAAAACAAAAATATGCTTTAGTTATGTAATAAAATTATTTATTTACAAAATTAATAAACAAAATTACAAATATATCTATCTTATAATAAATACACTTATTATTATTATATTTTAATATATATCTCTAATCTTAATAGAAGAATTATCTTGCAAAAATAATCATATTACCAGATTTCTTCTTCTTCTTCATAATTTCTACATTTTTCATTCGAAAAACGCATTAAAGTTGTTATAGGGACTTCAAGCGTTCTAACAGCTTTCTTTCATCCTATTTCTTTTCTTCTTCACGCCTTCCATTATCTTTTTCCTCGATTCGCGAGACCGCAATCTCTCTTTTCGATCTCCCTTCTCCTTTGCTATTATTTATAATCTAAAACCTAACGCGAATAATTTAACGTATTGAAATACACGTGGTAAAAAATTCTCCAATTATTATGGAACGTGTACGGTCCGACTTTGAAACGCGTAGGCTCCAATTTAACACTAGAATTATCAAAGGGGTCAAAATGACTCGTTTCAAACTTTCTATTTTTGCAGTCGCTAAAAAGATACAGCACTTTTGGCAAAGTTAACATCGATTTTTATTCAAATAAAATCGTAATTACGCAAAATTCTTTTGATTCATTATATCATTTTAATTAATATCAATTATGTTGTTTAATTATTTTACCATTTTTTTAATATCACTTTAATTATGATCGGTTATGTTAGCGATACACATAAACTATATTTATGCACACATTACACATTGCAATAGGTAATTTTATTGATAAGAACGTACGAAGATCTAATTTACAGGATGAAAATTGTTTTGCAAATATATTTATTATTATTCTTAAAAAACAATTAAAAATCCGCGTAGATTGTTACTTTTACTCTATTTATGCAAATCAAGAATAAGAAACGGATATTTGGCAATTTGAAAATCAAATGATATCAATGAAACGACAAAGAATATCATATAATTATCATAGAACATCATAGAAATAAAAATTAACGTGACATTCACTATTACTGGACAACAAATAAATTACTATAATTCGTATTATTTTATAACGCTATTTCGAAATAAGTTTTTCGCTAATTCAGCATCCACTTGACAATAAATATTAACAATTGTCTTGACAATAATGAAATAAATCTGGGTTTCAACATCTCTATTTTCCCCTATTTTATAAATCAATATACGTCTTTGATCAAAATTCTTTACATATTTTTAATAGAGAAGAAACAAAATTCACTTTGGATTTATTTAATTTCAAAAATCTATCTTCTTCGATAATTTTGGCGTTCCATTTTCATTATGGAAATTAATTTAAAAATTAATTATAATATATATATATAACCGTAACAGATACATAATACATTTATGCAAAATTGTGAAAACCGAAAATTTTGTATTGAGGTATAAAAACAAAGGATTAATCAATTTGTATTTTCACTTTTATATCTAAATATGTGTGACTATCAAATATAAACCGATCACAGATCAAAGTGACCAACTCCATCTTTTGAATTTTTGTCATTTTTATCTACTAAATAATATGTAAATGACTTTTGCAATTTTTAAAGCACTCGATCGATGATTGACATTATGTACTTAAAATAAATTTCTACTTTTACGCATTTCCTGTGTTAATATTGACACACCGGTTAATTAAGTCCATTATTCCATGAAAACACATAATGTATCACGTACAGCGAGTCAGAGAAGTGCATGTAGAGCCTAATGAGATTATTTTTCTTATGAACGGGAAATTTTTCGAGAAATTTGAATATGTTTTCGTGCTTTGAGTGTAATCTCTCTTCGGAACATTTTCCACGATAGGATAATAGATCGTTAAAAATGAAACTAAAATTAATTAAATTTGAAAAAAAGCATAAAAGCATTAAAAATTCGGTCGTTGATTTCATCTATGACAGAATTTGGTATGGCGTAGAGTTAAAAGGAAGAAACACTAATTATAAAGAGGGAACGCTTTAATAATTGGTAACTCGATCGGTGTGTGCTGTACAACGATTGCATAGAGGCTGATTCGTTTGAACAAAGGAATTTGGCTGGCGACCGACACGCACACAATCATACATTAGTATGTAATAGAAAGAAATCATTTTAACATCGACGTTATATGTAAGATGTCTCGACTTATGTTTTAGCATTCTAACAATTACAATATCCTATTTGGCACCATTTGCGCGAAGAAGGTGTGCTCTTTGATGAACTTGGGCCATCAGCTTCTCGTGATTCCATTCCTGGTTTCACATTTTCTATGCCAGTTGGAACAGAAAATCTTTCCATCATATTTTCTCACCTGTTATTTCTCTATTATTTACTCGTAATATCTTATATTCCAACAATCTACTTAAAGTAACGTAATATTTTGTAACAAAAATGTTCTCTATGCACAATTCATTGCGTACCACAAACACAGAAATTTTTGTTCAAATCAGAATTTTCTGATTAAGTAAATTGTCTTGTAATACAGTCTGCAAGTACCTATTTTCTTGACACACTGTACCGAAAGATGAATATTGATGTCGGAGAATTTTAGTCACTAATTACATCTCTGTTTATATGTTATTACTATTAGTGGTGGATGAAATTCATTACACGCGGTATAAAATTGTTGTAATCAAAATACACGAGCCCCAGTAAAGTAAAAACATTTTTACATCCCGAAAATGCTTTGAAAAAGTTTCAAAATGGATTTTATTTCAAGCGCAGGACGTACTAGTAGTACATTGTAAAGAGGTATAAATATTAAAATTTGTATGCAGAGAATTAATACTGTTAGTGGTGGATGAAATTTAATAACAATAAGAACAATTATTTATTTAATTACAAAGATTATCAAACAGAAATATTGGGTTGAAATATAATTATTTTATCACTATCACATGCTCGCACGTCTTCTCTCTATTAATACTCAATTGCAACTGACATATGCCAAATCACTCTCGTTTTTCTTTCTCCTTTCACACGTTACATTAACATACACAATTCACACAACACCTCGATCATTACACGCATACTCATTTATCGTGATAACCTGAATTCGTTAGATATTTCCATCCCATGCATACTTGTTCCACTCATTCCAATACATATATATTTAAAAATCTATGTAACCATTACCACAGTTACTAATGTAATCCATGTTCGTCCTTGTTATTTGATTTGAGGCATATTTGAGGCGTATCATCGCCTCAATCCTTATAGGACCATTACGATGTAAACACGTGCACGTGAAAACGTTGTTCTATTAAATAAAGTTTAATAAGAATATAAAATATATTTATATTACAAACCACGCTCTGCTGCAATATAAGTTCGTTAAAAACCAACGCTCTGCAACCACCAACAATTGAAATATTTCGTAATCGCTTTTCTCGATTAATCCTTGATTAATCCTTGATTAATCCTTGAAAACTAATTTACAGGAAATTGATACCGAAGAAATGGAATGTGAAACATAACCAAAGTGTCTCATTGAGAAACATGGACATGGTTCTTATACCCTCTGTGCGTATTTGTAACATTTTTCCTGTTACTCTAGCCGGTATAATCTCCTTTTAGCATTCAAAGCGTTGCTTCGAGTTTACAGCACTGTACCATTATAGGAACTATCACGTATCGTGCATTGTTCAGTTGTAATTTCAAGCATACGATAAGCGCTTTAATACTTGTTTATGCTGTTAGAATCAGCGATGGAAGATAACAGATGAGTAACGCAAGAGACAAAGCGGCTTTATTTAACCGGTACAAATTTCCATACAAGTCTTATAACATATTTCTTATATATCCCAACGTCGAAGAGTCAACAATCGTATACAGAGCAAAAGACGAAGCAGTGGAAGCAACGTAACTGTCTCTGAAAAATTAGTCAAATATTATTTAACCCTTTGCACTCGACGACTTTTGGCTAGAAAAGAGTAGAAATTCAAAGATTCTCTACTAAAAAACTGACGATACTTTTTTCAGCAGTAAATACAGAATTTTGTAATAACAGAATTGTAGAATTATTTCATTTCGATACCTCGCACACTGTTACATTGCATTATATTTGATATATTAATTAATATCGATCTTCCAAATTTTATGAAATGGTGAGTGAAGCTCATCTCTCGAGTGCAAAGGGTTAAGATTTATTTAAAATATAAGAAATTTGTCCTGACTATAACTACAATAAACATATATTTCGATATATTATATGTGAAAATATTAAAATACGTAATTTCTTAGAATATTGTATAAAAGATTTACCCAAAACGTGTATTTCTTACGAAATTTTATTTTAGTTAGTGTAGTTATGTATTATACCACAATAATATATTATAGTAGTAATATCGTGTATTATACTATTATATAGTATAATATATATTGTGCTATAGTATGATAGTATAATATACTACTGTATTGTTATACTAGTTAATACAAATTTAATTTAGTAAATTTATTAAATAACAAAATATTAAAGATCTTTTGATAATTTCAGAAATTAAAAATTAGAAGTTAATGAATAACAAATTATAAATTTGACAATAGTAAATTGATTAAATTCGTAGAATGATACGATATTCGTTTATGTTGTTGTACAATTTTAATTATTCTGTGACCTAAACTATAATTGATTATGAACAATTCTCCACGACAGACATTTCGATACCAAATAGAAAACGATCGCATCATCGATCACTTCGTCCTCACTCATGCAAACTAATCATATCAGTGATCATAATAGATGTCACAAATACATCTTCCATATAACAGAATTGAAAGCAAAATTTACAAAATTTTAAAGCATTAGAAAGAAACTATTTAAACGCACGACCACTGTTATGGCAATGTTATTAACGTTAAACCTACCAATCCAAAAGATTGGTCTCAGAATTTTCCTTTTTGCAATTACTCGAAACATATATACTTGCTTTTAAAAAAAATTAATATCGACTCATATCAGCAGTAATTAATATATTTTATGCCCGCTATGTTTAGATACCTATTAAAGATCGATAGTTGTAGCGTGAAAGCAACTTCCATGACAATTATTGCTCCCATCCAAGATCAATTCGTTTTGTCCGTTCCTGCACGTTGCGATTGTCCAATAGCCATTCTCATCAAGGAGGATACTCTACGTGCCGGAAATGATACGTGCCTGAAGTTGCCGAAACGTCCACCATAACTTCTATTGCACACGGTGTCTCACACGTGCATCGAACTGTGTAAGGAGCAAACCCTCCAACGATAACGTCGCGAGTGTCTTTACCTGAGTGGAACCACGCTGAGAGGGACAATGCATGTAAATCGTCCTTCAGTCCAAAGTACAGGCTAAATAACATTCCGTCCTACAGCTTCTCCACCCTGCCCTAAGTCCAAGACTCCCGCATCTGAAAAGCTGATAAGCCCTAAAGGCAATCCCAACAATCTCTATCAGCAAGATTTTAGTGCCAACCTGTCAACCTAAGAATAAGACCTAATTTCCATATTCAACTGCTGGAACAGTGATCGATGATCGATCTATCTGCGACATCTATGATTGTCCCTGTGTCACATCAGCCATTCACAGGTCAAACTGATTACGACTTTTGGAATTCTTCAGAATTTTCGCACCAAAACACTCGGTTTATTTTTTCATTTTTATATTTGGAATAAATTTTTACTTTCTGCTCTTTGCAGTCCATCGACTTGGCAGATGAGCGACTCGTATGTTACTATAATAAGCGACAAAGTGGTGTAAACCTTGTGAGTTTCGATTTTTAAGATTAAAAATATTAGGAGAAAATTATTATGGTTTATTTATAACCTACATTTAACACGTTCACTGCCATGGGGGTCACCAGTGACCGGCGACGCGACCATTAGTAAAAATACATAATTAGAGTAAATATCGATACCGATAAATTTTTAAATAGCACCATTGTTACTATAACGGTTCGAAGAAATTAATGCCATACAGAACATGCGAAAATAATTTTATTTATACAAAGAAAAGGTGAACCAAAACAGTCGGCGCAATATGTTGCCAATATCGCTAACTTCATCCTAAAATCGGGAATTGAAATATTTTTTCCAGTTGCTTTTTAAACAATTGACAATGGCAGAAATGGTCTACAGCGCCTCGGGGGTCACCGGTGACCCCCACCACGAAAAATACATTAAACCCGATTATACAACTCACCTTATCCGTTGTAAATAATATTTCAACATAATATGCATCGCGTAATAAAATATTCATGTTGACGCCGTGGGCAAACCACGTAAAATGTGCGTGGCAGTCAACGTGTTAACGGGGTAATTTTTGCTGTCACGCTTGGATTCAGCGCACGAAGATTGTAAATTCTCCTTTGTCTTGGTCAGATATTGCTCGTAAGAGTCCATCATCGATCCAATAAAGGATGACGTCCCAAGTGAAATTCAGATGGAGATGAAACGGAGGAGAAAAAGGAAAGCTAGAAACTCGGCAGCAAATATTAGATTGGCCAATATGTAGAATCGAATTTTTCCAGTACAAAACAGTGTCCTTAACGTTTAGAAACGGTCGAACCACGATGACTCGAATCTCGAGGGAAAAGCTAGAACCTTCGAGTCACAGAGGTCTGGACTTATCGAAATTTCCGAGTAAAGGAGGTAGAAGAATCGAAGATTCGATGCAGAGAAACTCTGCAGGGGTACAGTTCGAGTCGTCTTGCGTTTAAACTTATCGAGTCGGGTCAAACCTCTAAGATGTGAAAGGACGAAACCAAGTATCGAGCGATCACCGTCTCAGATCTCGCGACACCTAGCCTATAAATTCGAATTTTAGACGTAGCCACGTCGGAAGTTCGACTTACAGAGATGCTCCATGACAGGCGAACAAAACATTCGTCTTATGCGCGTTTCCAAATTACCCTAACCTAGCCATGAATTACAATTACACGACACCTGAGTCTCGAAGATTGTCAAAAGCTACAGGTGAAAATTCAGCGAAAGTACTTTCTGTTCCAAAGAAAACCACTGGTTGGTATTTCATCCCAAAACGTGTCGATTTTCTCAGCCACCTCTATAGAAATCTTCTTCAATGGAAAGAAGATTGAAAGAATGGTGGTAACGGAATGGTTAACTGGACGGCTAGTAGACGACTGCCATAAGCCTCCATGTTGTATAGGGACGCGCATGGTGGGTACACCTGTTCGAAACGGAAACGAAGGGAAGAATCTGGAAAAAGCCTTCGGGACATGGTTTACTGTTGGCGCGAACCTCGACAGTCGGCTGGCAGACTGTCGCGGCCAGGGTCAACCACTTGTAGGATCCTGGCAACTGCAGCGGACTACACCGCAAAGCGTCTAGCTTGGAATACCAGTCGCACACCAGAGAACGCTCCGAAACCCGGACACACGCGGGCAAACGCAGACACGGCAAAGATAATCTCGAATCGAAATTCCGCCAATGTCGTGCCAAAATTCCGCGCGATTGTAGTCTTTCGTTTCACTGTCAATGACCCCGTGGCACCTGTCTGCGTTCGGTTCCTCTGCCTAATTAAATTTAGGCCGCGGACGGAAACAGGCTCGACCAGCTAATCGAACGCGAGTTGTCGCGAGATCACGGGGGCACGAGAGATCGATATCGATCACTTCGCGAGAACTGTTCGTGATTTCAGTGGCGAGTCTCGACTGCCATTTTTTGGCAAGCTTCTGCTGTAGTTAGGAAATGATCGTTAACTGTCCTGGAACGAATGAACATATTTGACGACAAGGACTGATTACGGTATTGGAGTTACGTATGTGAAATCCCGAAGAGTGGAAGAAATAGATTTTTGAAAATTTGGTAATTTTTAGATTTTGGTGTTTCGGTTTGTTCTTAAAAAATGGCACGATTACCAAAATTGTTCCAACGAAGGGAAATGACCTGGCAACGAGAGAAATTCTGAATCACGGTTAAACAAAATTTATTCAAACAATTTGTTAATTAATTTCTAGAATAATTAATTAACAAAAAATATTTCCATTTAAAAATACAATATTATATGGGAAAATAGTAATTCTATAATAATTTGTGAAAAGAGTAAATTGTATATTTCAAATGGTAATTCATGGAGAAATAAAATGATATTCTTTAAATCTAATAACAATTCTATTTAAACTTTTGATTAAAAATTCCACACTCAGTGTTATCGTTTTGATCACTTGACTGCAAATTGTAATTTTTCTTTTGATATATATTTATTTTTTCATATTTTCGCATATTCAATTTCCTTATTAAGATTCTTCTTCGTTATTTCATCCATTAAGTATTTGTGGCAGGTTTAGCGTGGAAGCTTGAATTACGATATCTTTATATTTTCAAATTCGATATATCAAATTTATATCAAGTATAAAATTTAATATATTAATAAAAAAGTCAATGCAAAAAAAATAATTAATAAAAATATTTAATATAATTTTAAAAGAAATATATGATCGTTCTATTTTTTATATCAAATTAAATGACAACTGTACACTTTTACAATTTACACTTTTCTTATAAGAGAATTAATTTATTAGGAGACAAATTTAAAAATTTGTGAAATTTTTATGTTACAAATGTTATTACAATGATCTTTGCATCATTATATATAGAACAAATTTTTACACACTTTCGCTTTCAATTGTATAACCGTTTAATTATTAATCGTTTAAGCTTGTAATACTTATGAATTGATAAATGCATAATCCACACGTATCGAGTAAATAGCCGATATTAATTTTCATACGTTCAAATTTAATAAACTATATTTAGAAATATTTGATTATTTCATTTTCCAGAAAGCAAACATTTATATGCACATTTTGTCTATTATAAAATATAAATTCACTCGTTTCCATTGATATCTGCACATTTATATAGGAAAATACATATTCCAACCTATTTTAAAAACATGTATTATTTTATTTAAAAATTATATATTTTTTTAGATTATTTAAAGTTATACTTTCTTATATTTTCTAATATTTCAATCAAAGTTATCATCTTTATACTATAACTATATATTTTACTTGAAATTATATTTGTTTATGTTATACATATTGTTTTATTTAATACATTACTATTTTGAAGAACCTTAATAACTTCCAAATACGTGATCAAATAATAACACGCATGTTTAAATAAAATACATTTTCCATAAAAACCCTATTTTGTAAAATAGGAAAAGAAATTGAAATTGAAAAAAGCGTAATTAAAGAAACATAAATAATATATAAGAAGTTAATTTCATAAGAGAAAAAGTGTTCAGATAAAAACACGTTAACGAAAAAAGTTAATTTGTATTATGTAAGCATGAGTATTCTTATTTTATATTATTATTACGAATAATATAATGTCCGAGGCTCCACTCGTTTCTTAATTCGTCCCTGACACGGTAGAAATATACATATACCATTGTACTATTTAAATACTTACTCGTTATTACTGAAAAATTAACGCAAACATAATGCTATTGTGAGATTTAATAATTGGGCAAAGCATTTATTTATTTCCAAAATAAAATATCATCCGAGAAATAGAAAATGTAATATTTTCTCGCGACAGCCATAACGAATCTACACGCGTCGTTAATCGAAGAAATTTTCACTTACGTTTAACAGTGTCCGTGTCGACTGTAGGCACAAGTTTGGGAACAGAATAACTCGAAATGAGTATCATATTTCAAGGTCACTGTATATTTCCACTCTTCTGAAATAGATGTGTCCTCCGCTGAATAACCTTTAGAAGCACGTGAGACATCACGGTGCGTGTAATCGGCGTGGATAGGAGAAAGCTAGTTACGAGGCCGTGCGAGACAAGAGGTTAGGTCGTCGTCGCATTGCGGAAATTTCAGGAGCGCATAAATTACGAATGTTAATTCGGACTTGGTCTGTGTACACGTACATCATATGGAGAAGCACGGGTCACTGTAATATGTACTCACGGAAGCGTACTCTTTTGCCATGTGAACGTACGAAAGGATACGTGAGCGTGATATCGTATCACCTCTGTGGCGACTGTCTTTCCAGATACGTTACACCCGATTACGAAACGATGATGCCCGAACTTTGACGAAGCAGTGGCTCGCTGGTACGAACAATCTCGTAGGCGCGAATAAACGAATTACATTTGAACAGTGCAAATAAAAGAGGTTAAAAGTACCAAAATTCAAGATTTGAGGTAAACTATTTTTCGTTTCTGTCAAAATTTCGCCCTCTTTTCCTTTCTTTTTATGCAATTTTAGACCACATCGACCTGTTAGATTATTATTATATTTACTGTTAGTAATCACATCAGTGAAGAGTTCATAAGTAATCGTTTATATTAAACAGTACAGTTTGATGTCTTTTAAGAATATAATAATTCTTTTGTACAATTGTTCATTATGGAAAATCTCCAAGTTCGTGATGTTGTTACAGTTATATAACAATATAGTTTATAAAAAAATTATCTTTTTCAAAATTATTATTCTATTATTTATTATTTTATCATGCTTATAATAAATTATTATAAAATTATTATTAAAATTATTATATTACTATAAAAGTATTCATTTTTAATAATTCAATATTTTGCGTATTTTACATATTTCTAGTATTCAATAATTTAAAAAATTAATTAATTGTATCAACAAGCAATAATTATTATCTAAGGAATTATTTCACCCATAATAGTTTTACCAGTAAACGGAATGAACAATAGCATGTACTTCAGTTAATTATTATTTTAATGAACACTTATAAAAATAACAAACAAGGACGATAAAAATCTTTTATCATATCTATGTCCTGGAAATAATGAAAACGAAGCACAGCTTACGTTGTATAACAAATTACTTACCTTCATTTCCGTATGCAAATGAATCTAAGAGTGAACGTTTGTTTTAATTATTATGTTTAAAACATTTTACATTTTATTACGTAAACTACGGATACTAAGATGCATAATTGCACGATAAAAGAACACGTGCTGTGAATGTATCGCGGTTTCAACTACACCTGATTCAACGAAAGTATAAACCCTGGCAAGCTATCATGTTCTAACCACCATAACGGGTGTTAATATACTGGAATTTTACATTGCAACTTCTTTAGTTAATCTCTGAAAAAATTAATATTTTAAATATTGCCGAATTTTGAGAAACGCTTTGACATTAATGGGGAAAATTGGCAGATAAAATTTGAACGTTTGCAAAATTTTAAACTATATTCATATATAATTTTCAAAAATATCGATGGAACGAATAGATATAACATATACAGAAAGATTGACAAGGAAGTATCAATCATGAAACTAATTTTTGGTAAATATAAAATTCGTTTTATATCTTACAATTAATAAAATTCTCGAATATATTGCCATAATATATTGTTTAATTGATAAAAATTTACGTCACTAAATAACTCAGCTTTGTAAAAGTAACAGGATTAATTTTTGTTTATATAACACGTATTCGCTGATATATTAATAGTATATTAAGTAGTTAGTATAATTTTTAATTGTATAAAAATTAATAATGAAAAATCAATAATAAAACTAATTTCTGCAAAATGCAAAATGCATCTTATATTTTTAAAAAGTTCTGAAATGTATGGCAAAATATTGCTTGTAATTAATAAAAATTGACTGGGCAAGTCATAAAAATAACGAAACTGAAATTTTTTTTTAATATAATTACGTTTGTTAGTATAGTAATAATACGTTAATAGCAACTGTATTTTAATAAAATCCTCAAACACGTTGTGAAGTATTATTTACAATTAAAACAAGTTGAATCAACAAAGCTTGTTGGTGTAAAGGAAGAAGAGTACTATAAAAACATCCGGGGATGTCGCGGTAACAGATAATCTGGGTTTAAGGATAAAACCACGATAAGGGAGGAAAAACCTAACAGGATTTTCTTGGAGAAAAAACAAATCGGATGAAAAATTTTGTTATGGCAGATCAAATAAATTCCTGCCACGAATGTCAAATACGGTTTATTTATAAAATACTCTTGTCTCGTTTATTATTACTTTTACTACCGATTTTTAAATATGTTTGCTACGATTAAATGTTATTTTTATAAATACTCCATTTTATATCGGTTCATTTATCACTTCAACCATACTTAATAGATCTTAAATTTCTTAATAATTACTTCTTTCCGATTAATTATTTATATTTACTTTTATTATTTCGTATTGGCTACTCAATTTTTATTAAAATTTTGTGAAGAAGGTTACAAAGAAAGTTAGAAAATTTAATAAAAATTTACGCGAGAAACGATTATTTCGAATAATATTACATATACCTAATTCTGTTTTTACACGATAGATACGTTCCTGAAGAATACGTGTAAAAAAATATATTGCATCTATGGAAAAATAGAAGATTGGTTCCAGTCTCAAGAAATGAGCAAAAATAATACAATAAACCTTGAGTTTTCATGTTAGGATCTTAAACATTTTATTTCATAAAGATTGCACATGTATCATGCAAAGTAAATTATCATTTGAAAAGGAAAAGAACACGTCACTAATTCATGAACACAAAAATTAGGCAAGATAATATGAGTTACACGTGAAAAGATTTTATTCGTTGTCACTTATATTTTAATTATATTGTCACATATTGCAGGCTAAGGAGTTAATAAAACAAAGGTTTCAAAACTATAACTTATCATTTATTGACTTTTACGCAAAATTAATTCCTCGTCTCCAGTGTCGCAGTTATAAAAATAAAAGTAAAGCAAAATTTTCTTCTTAAAATTTGGGTCGATCGTGTTAAATCAAAAAGTCGTGTAAAAACAGAATTGGGTATATTTATAACGTTATTATTTATTATTTTATTATTGGGTCAAGTAATTTTTAGAAATAAATTTAGAAGTAATTTTTAAAAATAATTTTAAAATTAGAAGTAACTTTTAGAAATTATGCAATAATTTAGAAAATATTTGAAAATAGTACGCGAGAATATTCGAAATTTTACTTTCGAATTGAGTTTATCGAATCTGAAAGGAACTTACGTTCAACATTTCATTATTTTTCCTTCCTAAAATTATGCTATCTTGTATGTTTCATTAACTTTTATTTTCAAAACGAAATACATAATTAATGCTTTTCCAGCGTTATGCAATTCTCTTAATTTCTTTTAAATTTTATTCTGTACGCGTTTAATGTATTTATGCAACAAATATTATCGACGGTAAGTTACTTCTTTATTATTTACGTATTATTCGCGTTAAATATTAATAACTTATTATCAGTAACGTAATAAAAATGTATTCGAAGTTGAAAAAGAGATGTGAAGCTCATGTTAATACTTTTTTAGTATTATACGATTTAATGATAATATTTAATAAATAAATAAAAAAGAAATAGTAATACTTCATACATAATAAACATTATTCGTTTAATTTCTTTATAATTTTCTTCTGTATTATATGTGTTGACACTAAAGCTACGAAATATAACGCATACCTAAATATGATATATCAAAATAATAATAATTGAAGTAATGTAATGAAAATTAATAACTATATTTAATTAGGTTTTTATCTGAATAAAAATCAGTATTAATTTTACCAGATGGAACTACTAATTTTCAATAACTGCAAAAATAAAAGATACAGTAGGAGTGTATTATAAAATAATAAAGTGTGATTTTCATCCATTTGGTATTAATATTGTATTAATATGTTACATGTATTGTATGCTATTTATTACATTATATTTATTATAATTCTTCTGTAAAAATTTCATATATTATGTAACAAATATTACGTTTTATATATTATTTATTATATGTGTTATATAAGAAATATTATATGTATTTATTTTATCTATTGCATTACACGTATTACAATTCTTCTGTAAGAAATTTTGTGTTTTAAACAAATGGAATCGTAAAATTTTGAGCTTACCTTTATGACAGTCAGAAGCGAGTATATTCCACATTTAATACTAACATCGTGTTACCATTGGCCTGATAAGAATGTATCTAAGGTTGCAGAAAAATACTGAAATTTATATAGACAAGACAACATTGACTTACATAGTGGCAGTGCATGTAAACAAGCGATGTAAACATGCATTTGTTGAATGTGGACATCACCCTATACAGCAGCCATGTGTGCCTCTTTTGTACATATTTATAAATCTCTGCACAACGAATTCTATCTTCATTTTTCCGTGCTTATCGAAATGCAATGTCGAACCTGATAAGTAAACGACGATAATAGTTTAAGTAATAGAAAACTGCTAAATTGCAAATATAAAACTTTGTTTAAAAGTTACATTATTAGAGAAACGCGAATAGTAGGAAAATATTAAAAGTATTTTAAAAAATTGTTTATTACGTATTAACCCTTTGCACTCGACTATTTTTTGGCTAGAGAAGAGTAGAAAATCAAAGATTCTGTATTGAAAAACTGACGATAATTTTTTGAGCAGTAAATAAAGAATCGTATAATAATAGAATTGTAGAATTATTTGATTTCGATGCCTCGCACACTATTACATTACATTAAATTTGATATATTAATTAATATCGATCTTCCAAATTTTATGAAACGGTGACTGAGGGTCACCTCTCTAGTGCAAAGGGTTAAATTACGAGCTTTTCTCTTTTTCACTGGAAATCTTGAAAATATCTAACGATATTCGTAATTTTTGGGAATTCGATTAAACAAAGAAATTTTTAACTGTATACTATATTGTGTTTCTTTTTTTATTACAAATCTGTCATTCGTATAATTCGTCGAAAATATTAAATATTTTATGAAAGTATTGGAAGACCTCGAAAATTTAATCAACCAATAAAATTAAAAATTTCATATTAACTTCTTTTCATTTTTATTACAAATATTTCGTATTTATAATTTAAGTAAATTTAAGTAGATATGTAATTCAATATTAAGCCCCATACTAAATATTTTTATTATAAATATTCCATTAGTGTAATTTATCGAAAGTATTTAACAATGTTCAAAAATTTCGAGGAATTAATTGAACGATAAAATTTTAAATTTTCTATTAGTTTCTTCCCTTTTTCCTTTTGGATTTTCTATTCGTATTTTGTATCGAAAATATTTAACGATATTGGAAAATTTTTAAAATTGGAGCATTGGGGCAATGAAATTTTAAACCATATATTATACCACAGCTATCCCTTTTTATTCCATATCCTTCCATGTTTTAATTCATCGAAAATATTCAATATTCGAATGCGCAAAATTTTGATAAAGCAACAAAAATTTTAATTCCATAAAATCTACTTGGCTTTTTTATTATAAATCTTTCACGCGTATAATTTATTAACGATATTCGGAATCTTCAAAATTTAATTAAATAATAAAATTCAAATCCCTCTACTATACTGTGTGCACTTTTTCCTCTATTCTGTTAATTTCTCATATGTACTTCTTAATAAACCTGTCAAAAATATTTAATTACTACATTCCAAAATTTCTAAAAATTTAATCGACACTATACTATATTACGCGCTCCATTTCCTACGTACTACAAATTTTTCATTCGCATAATCAATGGAAAATACATACCGATGTTCAGTCTCCGCAAGTCCCAGCGACGAAGCTTTTAACTGCACGGCAGCCTTTTATTGCGAATCCTTCATTCGTATAATTTACCAAAAATAACCAGTTTCGGAGCCATTAATAATTTCATCGGAAAACGTATGTAGACGGATTAAAAATCGCGAGGAGTGGAGATTAACCTACAGTTAATCCGCGAACGCGTGGAATACGCTGGCGTGGAATGCATACGCGATGGAAAATTATACCGTTTGCTCTAATTATTGCGGCACGATAAATGTATCATTCGTACCAAGCCTGGCTGCCTCATGCGCCGAGTTGGGCTCGTATTACACGGAAATCCGAAACCCAGAACTTTCAACCTGACGCTGGACGTCTGTTCCATTGACGAAACTATGGCTCGAGGGTGGTTAAATGAAGAAAAGAGAAAGACAGAACCGGAAAATACGTGCACGCGTGGTTAAGCGCGGTCTACAGCTGACGTTCCCGATACCCTCGAAATTCGAATATCCTTCATTCACCGTTTCGTTATATTTAAACTTTCTTTTTCCTTCTCTTTTTGCTTCTTTAACGCTCCTTCATTAACAATAAATTCCATTATTTCCATTACGTTGCATAATTTTTAATATCTGTGGGTAGAATGGGCGATAATGTCTAACAAGGAGAGTGCAAGTCCTTCGGGACACCGATTTAATTGAAACTTTGTAGGTTTGTAGATTTCGTCATGCAGTTCAAGAATATATATCGTTTATAGCCGCCACTACTCGATAGTTTTTAAAATATTTACTAGATATTAACACTTTGACTGCCACGGTGGTCATTGGTGACCGGAGCGCTTCAACTACTTAAACTGCATTGAACAACATCGAATGAAAATTGATAATTAGTACATTTTGAATATAACCGCTAATTAGAAGATACTTTGAAATAAAAAGTGCCTCATTGAACGATTAAAAATTTTTATCAGAACATCAAAAATATATTAGAATAAATCTTGCATCTAGCGGGGCACTCTCGTTTCCCGAGGGAAACACGTGATTTCGGCGTGGCAGTCAAAGGGTTAATAAGATTGCTATAGAAAACTGTTTTCC
>NW_016914047.1:0-3983 GCF_001483705.2 Eufriesea mexicana | reverse complement strand
CTCTTTCCCGAAATTTCTTCTCTCTCACTCACTCTTAGTAACGATTACATTTACGTGTTCAATCTTTGATATTTCTGAGACAACTGTTTTATTCTGGCGTATTCCTTTAAGCATTTTTTCAAACATCATTCACACTAAACGGTGTTTGGTCACATTATATTTGTATCGTATATTGCACAATTATGGGCCAAATGAGTTTTACTCGTTCAACCTCACTTACACTCACACACATAAAACCAACACTCACAGGTATATCTATCTTTGAGGGCTTCCCTAGAGCAGTTCGCCTAAACTCTCAATTATTATTTAATGCTTATATAGTAATTCGTTCTCGGAATCTAGGTCTTATAAACTATTTATTCACACCTTACATCCTAGATTGATTTTTGTGTATAACTGAAATTATCTTTTCAACAGAGTACTAATCTTCATCTGTCATCGAAAATACTCCAAGGCACGTGGTTTAAAATTTAACGGAACTTGGTACCACTGCACTTAATATTACAGTATTAACAGTCTTAATATAAGTTAACTAAATCTGTTACCATCGTATAATTGGAGCAACCCTTCCCTCAAATTCACGGGTTCCGTAAATCTAGTGTTACATAAACCTTTAAAGCAACATTTAATGGCAAATTTGCTGAATAATAAGAGCGAGTATAATTTAAGGCAGTCGATTAAAACGTAGATCCAGCGTTCTCGCGTGAAAGCATGAAAACGAAAAACAAATGAAATAGCAAATAATAATAATAAATTAGATAAATCAAAAATTATGTTTCTTAAATGATAGAAATATCATTTGACGCGATTGTTCGGCGATTTATAACAAAACACCATTTTCTTACTCACATTTTCAAATATGTATAATAACTTATGATATTTTATATTTAAAATACCGGTCATTTTCTTTTTAATTTTAATTGCACGTTAACGCAGGTTAATTTTTATCTTAGAAGTCACGACCGACGTTTTCATAGCCATATCTTGAACTAATTCGTTATATTTTTAAACTACTCTTTCGTCCAACTTTACTCGCCTATTAACGCCGATAAATTGTTAGTTGCAAATAACGAACCAAAAGGAAGCAAGTAGAGTGTAATGTATTTTTCGAGATATATTCGAAATAACGGGTCGTGTGCATTGCTCGGGTAAATAAACAAGATAAAGTGCATTACGATATAACGTGTAACATAAATTATAATGGTAATTAGCCCCGCAAAAAGAGCGTGCTAAAACGAGCAAAATAATTACGTTACATGCATCTACACGAGCATGAATTATTACACGAGAGTCAGTTCGACAACGGTTTGATAAACAGTGGCGCGTTCAGCTTATTGTTAGTTAAAAAGCTGGCTAACTCGAGTTACAATGTAAGGGATGCGTACGATGAACGTTAACAAGGTGGACACTCGAGTCGGAAGATAAACGGTCATAAAATCGCGTGTTCCATTACACGCTTACATATCACCTAATTAACATCCGATTACAAGTCGGTAAGACACTGGGTAATATCATTTGCGTACATGAACCTCAATTATCAATGACAACGTATGTGGAATACGAAACAAAAACGAAGTACCTGTAATTATCGTCGATTAAGCATAAATGTAAAACGGAAAATGGATGGTCGTGTCTGTTAAATTATATATGTCCATCAAGATAATTCATTTTAATTTCATTTTTATTTTATTTTTGTATGGTCGTACACGACTATATCGCATGACCATCGTATGCATACACCACTTTAATTTTATTTTTATTTTATTTTCCTCATTTTAATTCTATTTTCATTTTGTTTTATTTTCGTTTCAACACATTGTACGGTCTTTTGATATGTTTATTCCTAATTATAACGAATTGGGAAACAACTATTCGCGAATTCTTTGTATTCTTTATCTCAGAAAATACGTAGATTTAAATTGAAAATAGACCCTACTCGAGGTATTTGCAGGAGAAATATATTGCATATTAATGTATAAGACGTTATCTCTTCGTTCTAGTTTTAATTTTAAAATATGTATCTCGAAAGATATACAAAAATTTGCGGAGTGTTATTTTGTTTCGTTTGAAGCTGTTGTTGGCAGATATATCTGTATTTATAGACACCCGTTATCGCTCCATTTTTATTTGCTAATAATTTTGGTATTGTGGAAAAATGTAGTATATTTTTGTGTCCTATATAATGTTTCGCTTTTCGACAAAACAATGGCAACGTATTCCATCAGTGAAAATACGGAAGAAATGTCATATAAATGCAGACTCAAAAATGCTTTATGAAAAATTATAAAAAACACACAAATAAAGAAAAACACTGGGACGTCATTATTATTTATTACAATTAGTACAAATGTGATATATGTGTAATGTCTAGAATATAATATATAAATGAACTATTTATGAGCTAAAGTGATTAATACAATTTTAAACATTTTCCTTAATTTTATTGTTCAGCTTCTTATTTAAGCATCAAATAATGACCTAACAGATTTTTGTTTGTTCATGCATGATGAAACTTTCAGAAAATTTGGATATTGACATTCGATATATGAGAGTATTGGAAACTATTGGTGATCGTATAGGTCAAAATTGACCCACCTTCGTTGGCAAACTGGTAATTAAATTTCTACTTCTTGTTTGGTAGAATTCATCCATTTGGCAAGTGGCTCGTATATCATATACGTATACTATATGATAATGCGTAAAATTATTTATTTCAAAAGATAAACGTTTTGTTTCTTTACTAAAAACCGAAATTCTTATCAAATAGAAAAAGGAGACTATAACACATGTCTATAGGCATAGAAATAGACACGTGAATAATAAAATCACTGGATATCGCTGAATCGACGTATAATGTAATAAAGTACAAACAAAGATGAAATAAAATATTATATTTATATTTATGTTTTTCTTTCTATAATTGTGCTTATAATAATTATATTAATAATTAATAATCGTGTAAATAATATTGATATATTGATATATATACACTATTTATTACTAATAATATATATTCACCTAGATGTATGTATATGTATTTATATGTATAAGTATAAACTCAGGATAGTCCAGAGTAGACCAAATTGGTCGTCGAAATATTTGAGCAATTTATAACAGTCAAACAAAAAATATATATATAAAAGAGTAGTATGAAATAAAAAAAGAAATTTTGTAAATGTAATTTTTCGACGAAAAGATAAATTTATTTTGTATCTTTTAAATAATATCATATATTTTTAATATCAAATTCTTAAATTAGTTAAAACAAATTCGATAATATAGAAAAACATTTTATTTTAATTATTTCATACTACGATAACGCGATTGATTTTTTAAACTGTTATCTACGACATTGTCATCTAATTATATGTATAATTATGCACAATTGTATATTTATGTATATAATACAAATATAATATAATAAAAATATATATATACAATTGGAGCAACTCATATTTATTTTTTATCTATATATACTACTTATGTAAATTTAAAAAATATCCAATATATTTTCTTCGAAACATTAACTTCTTGCTAAAACCAAAATTTATTCAACACAAAATGACTTCAAAATTCGAATATTTTACATGTGATGGGTAATTTTATGCGCAATTTTAGCTGACAATCGTGAGTAAAGATTTTCCCAATATAATATAACAAAATATAATAATATATATACAGATAATTGGAGCAACTCATATTTATCTATATATACTACTTATGTAAATTTAAAAAATATCCAATATATTTTCTTCGAAACACTAACTTCTTGTTAAGGGCAAAATTTATTCAACACAAAATGACTTCAAAATTCGAATATTTTACATGTGATGGGTATTTTATGCGTAATTTTGGCTGACAATCGTGAGTAAAGATTTTCCAAATATAATATAACAAAATATAATAATATATATACAGACAATTGGAGCAACTCATATTTATCTATATATACTACTTATGTAAATTTAAAAAATATCCAATAT
>NW_016914046.1:5210-13064 GCF_001483705.2 Eufriesea mexicana | reverse complement strand
CTGTTGCTGGCATCCCCAGTGCCAAGCGGAACATGCCGGAACACAGTAGAGCGCAGAAATTCATCGTATGAAAATGAATACCACGAAAGTCAAGGCTATGAGTACCTAACCCAAAAAACATAACCTAACCGAACGTAACTTAACTAAACTTAACGTGCCGACACCACAATTGCTGGCATCCCCAGAGCCAAGCGGAGCATTCTAGAGCACAGTAGAGGGCAGATCGGAGGATGGCAGTGCAGATCGGGGGATAGCAGTGTATAGCACAGACGTCTAGACTATCCTGTAGTAACCTCACCAAACGTAACATAACAAAACGTGGAGTAGCTCGCCTTAACGTGCCGAGACCTCTACTGCAGGCCTCCCCAGAGCCATGCAGCGTATACTAGAGCACAGCAGGGCGCGGAAATCCACCGCATTGCAGTCCATAGCACAAAAGTCAGACATATACTGACATAACATGACCATACATAACCTACGAAAACGTAGTGTATCTAAACATAACATGACGAGACCAATATTGCTGTCATACCCAGAGACAAGCAGTGCACGATAGAGCACATTAGGCCGCAGGAATACATCGAGTAGCAGTGTATAGCACAAAAGTCGAAATAGCCTCTCGTAACATAGCCAAACGTAACATGGACAGATGTAACTTAACTCAACTTAACATGACGAGACCGCTGCTGCTGGCCTCTACGGAGGCAAGCAGAATGTACTAGGTAGCAGTAGCGAGCAAAAATCCAACGCATTATAATGGAGAGCACAAGGGTCTAAGGTCTACCAATCCAACCCGACCATACCGAACCTAAGGAAACGCAGCATAACTTAACATTACGTGTTGAGATCACTGCTGCTGGCGTCCGCAGAGCAAAGCAGAATATAGTAGAGCACACTAGATCACAGGAATCCACCGGAAAACAGTTTACAGCACGAAAGTCAATGCTACAATTATCAAACCTAAGCTAACCTAACCAAACCAAAAGTAACCTGACCCAAACAAACTTGCCACGAACTCTAATGCTCGCCTCCACAGGTTCGAGCAGAGGATAGTATAGAAATATAGAGCGCAGGAATCAATCGAGTTGCAGTGTACAGCTGAAAGTAATCCTGACCAAACGTTCCCTACCTATCGTAACGAAACGTAGCGTAACTCAACATAACGTGCAGAGACCACTATCTCTGATCTCCACAGAGAGAAGCAGAACTTACTAGAGCAAAGTGGAGTACAGGAATACACCGAAAATCTGTGTACAGCCCAAAGGCCAAGTAGCATGTCGTAATCTGGACAAACGTAACACAGACAAACGCAGCCTGACACAGCCTGACACGTCGGGACCGATATTGCTGGCCTCCACAGAGGTAAGCAGAATTTGCCAGAGCACAGTAGAGCGTAGGAGTCCACCGCATTGCTGTGAATAGCACAAAACCCGTAGATATCCTAGCATTACGTGACTTAACCTAGCCTGCCCGAACGTAGCATATCGCAACACGGCGTGCAGTGACCACTGCTCCTTGCCTCCCGATAGCCAAGCAGAAAGTGGAAGAAAACTTTAGATCACAGAAATACAACGAATGGCTGTGTATAGCACGAAAGTCAGGGCTATCCTAACCAAATATAGCCTAACATAACCTAACTATGCGTAACATAACTCAACCTAGCGTGTCACGGCCACTATTGATCGCCTACACAGATTCGTGCGGAGTATAGTTGAGGAATGTAGAGCGCAGGAATCCGCCGAATCACAGTGAATAGCACAAGAGTCGAGGCTATCGTATCATAATCTAACAAAGCGTAACCTAACCAAACGTAGCCTAACTAAGCCTAACCTGTCCGGACAACCATTTCTGTCCTCCACAGGGCCAGGCAGAACATATTAGAGCACAGTACTGCGCAGAAATTCACCGCATTGCAGTGAATAGCACAAGAGTCGGTGAAATCCTATCCTAACCTTACCTAACCTTACCTAGCAGAACGGAGCTTTGCACATCCTAACGTGCCACGGCCAATAACCCGGCATCCCCGGATACAAGCAGAGTGTGGTAGCCCGCAATGGGGCGCGGATGTCCATAGAATTGCCGTGTGCTGCACAAAAGTCATAGATATCCCACCCTAACCCAGCGTAACCTAACCAAACCAAACATAATCTAACTGAACCTAACGTGCCGTGACCACTATTGGTGCCCCCGTGGCCCATGTAGAGCATACTAGAGGACAGTAGAGTGCAGAAATCCATAGAATCGCAGTGTACAGCGGAAGAGTCGAAGACATCCATACCAAACCAAGGCTAACATAACCTACCCAAACGTAGCGTATCTCATTCTAACTTGGCGACACCGATATTACTCTGCTCTGCAGAGCCTCGCAGAACATACTAGAGCACAGTAGAATGCAGAAATCGACCGCATTTCTGTGCATAGCACGAAAGTCAAAGGTATTCTATCCTATCCCAAACAAATCTGACCAACCGAACGTAACCTAACTATATCTAACGCGCCGCGTCCGCAGTTTCTGGCCTCCCCAGATCAAGGCAGCGCATATTAGATTTCAGTAGAGCCCAGGAATCCGTCGAATAGCTGTGTACAGCACAAAAGTCAATGTTATCCTCTACTAACCTAACCAATCGCAACTTAACCAAACGTACCCTAACCCAATCTAACGTGCAGCGGCCACTATTTCTGGCCTCCCTAGAGCCGAGAAGTGGGCACTAAAGCAAAGTATAGCGCAGAAGCTCACTGAATAGCAGCGTATAGCACAAAAGTCAATACTACCGTCTCCTAACCTACCCACAATTAACTTAACCAAACGTATCTCATATCAAAGCAGCATGGCGGGACACCTATTACTGGCCTCCCCGCAGTCGAGCAGAGTATAGGAGAGCAATGTAGAGAGTAGAAATACGACGAGTAGCAGTGCACAGCGCAAAAGTCACAGGTACCATATTCTAACATGTCCAAACGTAATGTAAGCAAATGCAGCCTAACACACCCTAATGTGCCGAGACCATTATTGGTGGATTCCCCAGAGCCAAGTATAATACAAAAGAGCACAGCAGAGCGCAGAAAGCCTCCAAAGGGCAACGAATGGCACAAAAGTCAAATATACCCTAACCTTACCTGACATACCGTAACCTAACCAAACATAGAATAACTTAACCTATCGAGACGAGACAATAATTGCAGGCCTCCGCATTACCAAGCAGATCATAACAGAGCACAGTGGAGCGCAGAAATCCTACGAATAGCAGAGTATGGAACAAAAGTTTGGTGGCATCATAGCCAAATCTAACCCAACATAGCCTAACCAAACGTAACCTAACCCAACCTAGTGTGTCACGACAACTATTGCTGGTAACGACAGGTTCGAGCAGAGTGTAGTAGAGCAATGTAGAGCGCAGGAATCCACCGTATAGCATTTTGTAGTACAAAAGTCTAAGGTACCCTAACTGAGCCTTCCTAACCTAAACATCGAAGCGTGACCTTTCTCAACCTAACGTTCCGAAACCACTGTTGCTGGTCTCCCCACAGCTAAGCAGAGCATGTTACAGCACATTGGAGCGCGGACACCCACAGAATAGCGGTGTATAGCACAAAAGACAAGGTAGCCTGTTGGAACCTAACCAAACTTAGCATAGCCATACATAACCTAACTCAACCCATCATGACGAGACCACTATTGCTGGCCTCCACAAAGACATGCAGAATACACTGGAGCACAGTAGTGCATAGAGACCCGCGGCATTGCAGTGAGTAGCACAAGGTTCGAGGATTTCCCAACCAAACCAAACCTAACCCAACCTAACCGAACGTGACATAACTCAAACTAACGTGACGAGATCACTATTGCTGGCCACACCAGCGGCAAGCAGAGGATATTAGAACACGGTAGAGCGCAGAAATCCACGGATAGCAATGCATAGCACGAAAGCCTAAACTATCGTATCCAAACCTCACCAAACGTGACATAACCGAACGTAACATGACGCAACTTAACGTGCCGAGACAACTATTGCTGGCTCCGTCAGAGACAAGCAGACAACATCAGAACACGGTAGAGCTCAGTTATCCGCGGACAACAGTGTATAGCACAAAAGTCTAAACTGCCCTATCCTGACCTCATTAAACGTAACATAGTCATTCATAGACGAACTGAATCTGACGTGCCGCGCCCGCTGTTGCTGCCCTCCACATAGCCAAGCAGGACGTACTAGAGCACTGCTAGAGCACTGTAGAGCGCAGAACTCCACCCAATAGCAGCGTACAGCACAAAAGATAAAGCTATCCTGACATCACTTACCCCAACCCAACCAAATCGAACTTTTCATGACTCATCATAACGTGCCGAGGCATATGTTGCAGGCCTGCCCAGAGCCATGCTGGAAATATTAGAGCACTGTAGGGGACAGGAATCCGCAGAATAGCAGGCAAAGGCACTAAAGCCACAGCTATCCTCTCCTAACCCTAGCAAACGTAAAATAACGAAACGTAACATAATTCAAGCTAACGTGCCGTAAACCCTATTGCTGTCCTCCACATAGCCAAGCGGAGCACATTAGTGGAGAGCAGGTCGCAGAAATCCTTAGATTCGATGCGCATACCAGGAAAGTCAGAGCTACAAAAAACCTAACCCAAGCCAACAGGACATATCCAAACACAGCCAAGCTGAAACTAACGTGCCGTGGTCGCGATTGC
Organism: Eufriesea mexicana; assembly: GCF_001483705.2. NCBI lineage: Eukaryota > Metazoa > Arthropoda > Insecta > Hymenoptera > Apidae > Eufriesea > Eufriesea mexicana. The sequence continues at coordinate 8,372 of NW_016914046.1, read as the reverse complement.
TGCCCTATCCAGCGCCAGGCAGGTCATTCTAGAGAAAAGTAGAGAGCAGAAATCCACAGAATAGCAGTGCACACCGCAAAAGGTAAATCAATCCTAACCAAACTTATCCTAATCCAACCTAACCGAACGTAACCTAACGCATCATAAATTGACGAGACCACTGTTTCTGGCCAAACAAGGGCGAAGCTGAAAATATTGGGCCCTCTTGTGCGCAGAAATCTGCCTAATGGCAGACTACAGCACTAAAGCCAAAGTCTCCACACAAAACCTAACCAACGATAACGTACCCAAACGTAACATAACTCAATCTATCGTGCCGCTAACTCCATTGTTGGCCTTCCCAGAGCAATGCAGGAGACACTAGTGAAGAGAAGAATGCAGAAATCGATTGAACCGCCGTGTACATCGGTAAAGTCAAAGATACCCGAATCTAACCCAAGTCAACAGAACATAATCAAACGTAGCATAACTCACCCTAGCGTGAAGAGGCCGCTATTGCTGCCCTCCCCAGAGCCGAGCTGAACATGTTAGAGCTCTGTAGGGTGCAGATCTCCACCTAATACTGACTATAGCACTAAAGAAAAAGCTATCCCCTCATAACCCAAAATATAATAACATATTGCAAACGTAACGATACCTATCCTAACATCCTGCGACCGCTATTTCTGGCCTCCCCAGAGCCATACAGAACACATTATTGGGGAGTAGAATGTAGGGATCCGTTGACTCGCAGTGTATATCGGTAAAGTCAAAGCTACCCAAATCTAACCCAAACCGACGGTTCATAACCAAACATAGCCTAACTCAATCTAACGTGCCGAGACCGCTATTGCTGTCCTCCCCAGAGCCAAGCAGATCATACTAGATCACAGTGGATCGCAGATATCCACCGAATAGCGGTGTACAGCACAAGAGATAGATCTACCCTAACCGAACTAAGCCTAATGCAACCTAACCTAACGCAACGTGACAGAACGTACCGTGCCGCGAGCACTATTTCCGGCCTTCACAGAGCAAAGCTGAAAATATTCGAGTACTGTTGGGCACAGAAATCCACCTAACTACAGACTATAGTGCTAAAGTCAAAGCTATCCTCTCCTAACATAACTAATCGTAACATATCCAAACGGAGCGTAACTCAATCTAGCGTACCGCGAGCACTATTGCTGGCATCCGCAGAGACAAGCAGGACCCGCTAGTGGAGAGCAGAACGCAGAAATGCATAGAATCGCAGTGTATGTCAGGAAATTCATACCTACCAAAGCCTAACTCAATCTAACACAACATTGCCAAACAAAGCATAATTCAACATATCGTACCGTGACAGCTATTGCTGCACACTCCAAAGCCAAGCAGGACATGCTAGAGCACAGTGGATCGCACAAGCCCACCGAATAGCAGTGTACAGCGCAAAAGTTAAAACTATCCTAACCAAACGTACCCTAATCCAACCAAACCGAACGTAACGTGACTCAGCGTAACGTGCCGAGAGCACCATTGCTGGCCTTCCGAGAGCCAAGCTGAAAATATTAGAGCACTGTTGGTCCCGGAAATCAACCTAAGAGCAGACTACAGCGCTAAAGCCAAAGCTATCCGCTCCTGCCCTAAAAAATCGTAACATAAACAAACGTAACCTAACTCAGCATAACGTGCCGCGAACATTATTGCTAGCCGCCACAGAGCCAGGCAGAGCACGGTGTTGTTGTGTAGAAAGCAGGAATCCATAGAATCGCAGTGTATATCAGAAGAGCCGTATCTACCCAAACCAGCAGTACGTAACGAAGCATAGCCTAGCTGAAGCTAACATGCCGAGCCCGCTATTTCTGCACTTCCCAGTGCCAAGCAGGACATACTACAGCACAGTAGAGCGCAGAAGCCCACCGAATTGCAGTGTGCAGCACTAAAGTTAAAGCTATACTAGCCAAGCTTAGCCTAACACAACCAACTCAAACGAAACGTGACTGAACGTAACGTACCGGGAGCAATATTGCTGGCGCTAGCAAAGCCGTGCTGAACATGTTAGAGCACTCTAAGGCTCAGAAATCCACCTAATACAGACTACAGCACTGAAGTCAACGCTATCCCCTTCTAACCTAACCAAACGTGACATAACCAAACGTGACATAACCAAACGTGGCATAACTCAACCTATCTTTCCGGGACCACTAATACCGGTTTCTCCAGAGGCAAGTGGAACACATTAGCGGAGAGTAGAACGCAGAAATCCATAGAGTCGCAATGTACATCAGAACAGTCATAGCTGACCACACCTAACGGAAACCAACATAAGATAGCCAAACAAAGCCTAATTCGACCTAACGTGACGCGAGCACTGTTGCTGAACTCCGCAGGGCCAAGCAGGACTCGTGCGCTGAGAGTAGAATGCAGAAATCCACATAACCACAGTGTGTATCAGGAAACTCAAGCCTACCCAAACATAACCAAAACAAGCAGAACGTGAACAATCATAACCTCACTAAACCTAACGTGCCGAGACCGCTATTTCTGACCTCTCCGGGGCAAGTAGGACATACTACGGCGCAGTGGAGCGCAGAAATCCACCAAATAGCAGTGTACAGCACAATAATTAAAGCTACCGTATCCAAACTTAGTCTAAACCAACCTACCCGAACGTAACATGACTCAAAATACCATGCTGCGACCACAGTTGCTGCCCACCGCAGAGCCAAGCAGAACACGCTAGAGGAGAGTAGAAGGCAGAAATCCATAGCACCGGAGTGTATATCAGAGGTGTCAAAGCTACCCAAATCTGACGCAAGCGATCGGGACATAGCCATAATTAGCCTAACACAACCTATCGCGCCGAGGCCGCTATTGCTGCCCTCCGCAGTGCCGAGCAGATCATAGTAGAGCACAGTAGTGCGCAGAGGTCCACCGAATAGCAGTGTACAGCACAAAGTTGAAGCTATCCTAACCAAACTTAGCCTATCCCAACCAGCCCAAACGTAACGTGGCTCAACCTATCGTGCCGAGAGCACTATTGCTGGCCTTCACAGATCCGAGGTGAGCATGTTAGAGCACTGCAGGCCGCATAAATCTACCTAATACAGGCTGTAGGACTGAAGCCAAAGCTATCCTCTCCTAACCTAACCAATCACAACATAACAAACGTAACCAAACACAACCTTACTTGCCGCGACC
>NW_016914046.1:0-1148 GCF_001483705.2 Eufriesea mexicana | reverse complement strand
TGCAGCATTGTATGGCACAAAAGTCAAAGTAGCCTATCATAACCTAGCCAAACGTAACATATACAAACGTAACCTAACTAAATCAAACATGAAGTGACCACAATTGCTAGACTCCCAAGAGTCGAGCAGAATATACTGGAGCACGGTTGAGCACAGAAATTAACCGCATTGCAGTTTAGAGCAAAAAAGTCAAATATACCCGAAACTTATCTGACCTAATCTAACCTAACCAATCGCAGCCCACCTCAACATTACGCTCCGAGACTACTCTTGCTGCGTTCCCAGAGCCAAGCAGAACATATTAGAGCACACTAGAGCGCAAAAGCCCACTTAACAGCAGTGTATAGCGCAAAAGTCAGGGCTAACTTATCCAAACCTAACCAAACGTGACATAAACGTACGTTACATATCTGCACATAATTTGCCGAGAACACTATCGCTGGCCTCCACAGAGGCAGGCAGGGTGCACCAGAGCAGAGTAGAGCGCAGAAATCCACCACATATCTGTGTGCAGTACGAAAGATAAAACAACCCAAATCAAACTTAGCCAAACCCAACTTATCCGAACATAACTTGATTCAACCTAACGTGCCAAGACCACCATTGCTCGCCTCCAAAGATTCAGGCCGACGATAGAAGGGCACTGTAGGGCGCAAATATCCAACGGAAGACAGACTACAGCACTAAAGTGAAATCAACCATCTCGTGACCTAACAAATCGTAACATAACCAAACATAACACAACTCAACCTAACGTGCCGTTACCACTATTGCTGGCTTCCCCATAGCCAAGCGGAACACATTAGTGGAGAGCAGGACGCAGATATCCATAGAATCGCCGTGTATAGCAGGAAAGTGAAAACTGCCCAAAGAAATAAATCTACCAGGACGTAACCAAACGTAGCCCAACTGAAGCTAACGCGCCGAGACCGCTATTGCTGCCATTCCCAGAGCCAAGCAGGACATACAAGAGCACTACGGAGCGCAGAAAGCCACCGAATAGCAGCGTTCAGCACAAGAGGTAAAGCCATCCTGACAAAACATAACCTAACCCAACCTGACGCGGCATAACATGCCGCGATCACTATTGCTGGCCTACACAGAGACCAGCATAGCTTATTATAGCACAGTAGAGCGTAGAAAACGCC
>NW_016914045.1:0-485 GCF_001483705.2 Eufriesea mexicana | reverse complement strand
AGAGCAAAGCAGACCATATCCGAGGGTAGTGGTGCCGAGAAATCCACCAAAAATCAGGCAGTGACGCCAAAGTAGGAGCTATCCTGTGTCCTAACCTAACCAGTCGTAACACTACCAAACGTAACTAAACCAAGCCTAACGCGCCGCCAGAACCATTGCTGTCCTCCCCAGGGCCAAGTAGCACATATTAGAGGAGAGTAGAGCGCCGAAACCTATAGAATCGCAGGGTACAGCAGAAGTGTCAAATATATCGAAACCTAACCAAACTAACTTAACCTAACCTAACGCGGCGAAGATCAACATAACGTGCCGCGACCACTATCGCTGGCCCCCCAGGGCCTAGCATGTTAAAGTAGAGCTCAGTAGAGGGCAGGAATCCACCGAACAAGCGTGTGAAGCACGAAAGCCAAAGCTACACTAGCCAGACTTGTCCTAACCTAACCTTACCAGACGTAAGCTAACCCAAACTAACGTGCCGCGAACAC